>NW_017731703.1:829032-866734 GCF_001890085.2 Hipposideros armiger
ATATATATATATATATATATATATATATATATATATATATATATATATATATATATATAGTCACGAGATGTGAAGTATAGTGTGGGAGTGGAGTCAATGGAATTGTAAAAGATATGTATGATATGGGGGGCGTGGGGTGGAGGATTGGGGGAGGGGGGTTGTCACTTTGAAGGGTAAAAAATAGAACTATTGCAGTGTGTTGTACTGCTGAAACTAATTTTAAAAAATGTTTATTTTACAATAAAAAAAGAAAGTCTTCACCTTTAGCATTAGTCTTTTTGGCTCTGTGAATATAGCAATGCATAATTATATTGGTTCCATTTAAGTTATAAAAGTAGCTTAAAATAATTCATTAAATACCTACTAGGAGTGGCATGATGCTTTTGTTTGTCTCCTTTGTTTTTATCAACAGTCTAATAAATATTGTACAGTATTTAGTCTCATTTATAAACAATTCTATTATAGACACTTTTATCTATCTTTTTTTCCCTACACCATAATCTAAGACAGAATCAGGTTTTGCTTGGACTAGCTTATTAGTTTTTTTTCTAGACCAAATGACATGTGTAAACTTATTTCCTCATATATAAAAAAGTGGAGTAGATTATTTCTAAGGTTCTTCCATTTCTTGATACTCTGCTAGGGAGAAACAAACAATTGTTGAGCAGAAGAGTAGAATAGAAAACCCAGGGGTTTGGCTCTGCCATTTATCTCTATAGCCTTCAGCAAACTGCCTTACGTTTTAAAGCCTCAGTATCCACACTTGCAAAACATGAATATGGATATTTCAGAGAAAATTAGAGGTGAATATATATACACACAGTATTTAGCATACTCTTTGGTACATGTAGTGAAATACAATACAGTGGTAACTACTTTAATTAGTGTCATTATTGCATAGTTGATAATTAATTATCAGCAGTCAAGGGCTAGCTTTGCTGGGATATTTGGACATAAAATCCTTAGGGGAATGTGCACATCTTGGCAGAATTAAGAAAGGGAGTGACATGCTTATATTTGCATTTTCTAAATATCACTGTGGTAACACTAAGAAGGCTGAATAAAAAAGATACATTGGAAAAATATTTCCTCATTAACTGTTTTGAAAAGTACCTCAGTTTCCATGATTTCACTTATATTGTTGCCATCCCTGACTAAGGGTTCCCCAGATTAGTTTAAACCAATCATCAGGTCTTATCCTCATGGACAGCATTACTTCATAAGTAGGCACGTGACCCAATTCAGAGCTGTCAAATAAAGAGACTGCATTCTGGGGTTTTTCGATTTAATGTTTTTTCTTTATTTCTTTCTTTCTGAAGTTTACTGTAGAAGTTTGTAGTTTCAAGAACTCCTGACAGCCACATTGAGACAACAAAATGCCACAAATGGAGTCAACACCACCCCAAATGATGAAAACTTAGGCCAAAGAAGTAGCAGTAGATATGGCTTAATGCTTTGTCATAAAGATTAGAGAAGACAATGATATGAACTTAGAAGTATTTAGTTCATTTGAAGAAGGGGATGGTGATGAAAAGAAAAGAGAAGATAATGATCCCAAGGTTTCTAGCTTCTGCTGTAAGGACTTTAGTGTCATTTCCTGAAGCAGGGAATACTAAGGAACATTGCATAGAGGGTAAGTAGGTAGATAGAAAACAGACAGACACATTTTAGAATGCTCTATCAGGCAGGTTTCAGTTCCGGAAATAGTAAACAAACTACTCCTGGTAGTTCAAATGAAAAAAAAATTGATTCAGAGTTAGATCCTTATGAAGTTATGGAGAGGGCTACAGATGCCTAAAGTCATAAAATCATGGTAGATTATGTTCTGTTGGTTTCAAAGTCATTATCCTGTAGTTCTGATCTAGAGATCAGGAAGCTACCATAGCTTTTACCTCCAATGTCCACACTATAGTCTCTCACATCCATGAAGCCTGCCACCAAGTGTTGGGATATTGGTACCCAGTGCTACAAATGCTCACTTCTGTTTCACCTGGATTGCCAAAAAATATGGCAGAAGGAAGGTAGCCTTCACCTCATGTATGTTTTCCAGGTATCAAACTAGGACATCTCATTGTCAGAATCAAAATTAAATCTAGAGCCTTATTTGAGAAATAATAACAAACAAACAAACAAACAAAAAACTTTACAGTCTCTGTGATATAGGCAGAAATACAGACAGGCTTTAGATAGATGCTATGTGCCAAGAGGTCACCACTAGTGAAAGTGCTCACAGGTCTCTCAGATGCAAATGACTAGTGTGAACTGGATGCACAGGTCTGAAACCTGCATTTATAGGTTTCAGTATGTACAGAATTTGTTAAGTTGAGTGAGAAAAGATGAGCCATTGTTCTGAATTGTTAGAAACAAAACTAACCTCTTTAGAAGAAGGATTTTAGGCTAAATTAAAAACAACAACAACAACATCTACCTGGATACAAAATCATGTGCTTGCTTCTCACCAGGGGACTAAGGTGTCACTATGGGAGCTGGAAGGCTCAATCCAAGATCCATGTTGTGAGGTCCCAAACCGTCTTCAGGCAGTCAAATTGTAACAAAGCATGTATGTGCATACGTACATTGTTTTTCTTCTGAGGAGAGAACAAATAGCTTTAATCAGATTATTTAACACAGCAAATGGTAAGAACAATTGTTTGGAATTTCTGTCAATCCAATACAAGAGATACTTCTAATAAGCTAACTTAAAATTGGGTCAGAAGAGGGCTCTTTAAGGCCTTCACTATAAATGTGAAGTTTAGTCTACTTAGCTCAACTGCAAAATGTACTTTTGTCAATGAGAAAAGCAATGGTGAGGTCAGGGCTTTTGCCTCAATATAATTTCTATCAACAGGAAATTGGATTAGCCTCACAAGATTGGATCTGAGAAGGGACTCATACTAGTGAAGCTTATTCTAGGATTCAAGAATGGCAAGGGCGATATTATGAGTCATTGAAATCCCCAGGCATTCATGCTACTTCTATAAAACTTAATTCTGTTTGACTGTTTCTTAATTAGGTTCCAAATGCCAACTATGTCAGGGAGAATAGAATCTTGATTACATCATATTTCCTACCAAGCAATAGTAGTTTGATACCCTCAGAAAGGTAATCTAACACTGAGTACTTGTGTTCTCTCTGGCACAGGGTCTGGGAATTAATATAGCACAACCTACTTTGTAAAGTTTCTTTATTTTGGCATCAAACATTGAGAATTAATTATGACTGTAACTATAATCAATGTGTATATGCTCACACCTAAGTTCATTAAAAAATGAAGGAGAATAAAGAACATTTTAGGGTCCAAAATATTTGGTAACAAAAATATACAGGTTTTAAGCTATGTAAAGCTGTATAAATATTCCAATTGAGTTCACTTTTCAAAATGAGTGAATAAGAGTGAGAAGGACAAGAGGGAGCAGAATGAGCTAAAGCAGAGAAGTGAGAAAGAGCTTTGCAAAGAAAGGAGAAAAAGGAAAGACATAAATTTCAGTAAAAGGGTATAGTTTATGGTTTATCATAATAATTATATCATATCAGCAGGAATTCTTCCCACCAGAAAGGCCTATGAAGTCACATTTAGTGTTCTCAATGAAGTCAGTTGCCTTGCCTCTTCTTCCAAATGCTGTTGAGAAGCAGTTGCCCTGAAATTAATCAATAAAACATGATACAGTATGGAAAATTATGGAATGTTATAAAAGAATATTGAAATTTTTAGAAAGGAGAAGTAATGTTAAATGCTAAAAGGTGATAGAGGCCACAGAATGGAACCCTCTGTGAAACATTTGTCTTGTATTAGAGCAAGTGAAAATCAAACAGACTGCCATGGTGTCTTTATCGCATTTTAGAGGTGAGTATTTATTATACTGATAAACACAAGTCTTCCTATTGTCCTGATCAGTGTATTCCTTTAAAGAAGGGTGACTGAGGAAGCCACCATGCCTTTTTGAAATGTATTATAAAATCACTCAACTCTCCTAATACATTCACCATGTATTAAACAGAAAAAAAATTAAAAATTTGATTTTTAAAGTGATTTTGAAGTAGCTTTCCCATCTGGGATGATAATACAGTGAACAACTAACGTGTATTCCGACCTGCTTAGTAATAATATATTTTGTGTAAATTAGTTTTCTTTCATAAACTAAATTTGATGGAAGTGTGGGTTTCAAAAACTAACTTTCCCAGTGTTTCATGAGCCCAGTAAAAGCTTATTACAAAAGATGAGGGACTTGCGTATGTGGTAAACATACTAAGGTGCAACGATTCGTTAATTGCGTATAAATAATAGAGTTACTACTACAATACAAACAATTAATTTTCAAAAATATGAATCTGCCTCATTAAGACTTTAATTAAATGAATTAAATTTAATTATATCCTTTCTACTGAAAATAACATGGATAAGACCACAATGTTTAAAATTAATGGGGAAATATTGTAGAACACAACAGTAAAGAAAAATAATCAATGCCTGCAAACTCATTCTACATGAACTCTACATTAATTTTTATTTTCTTAATTTTTATTAAATTTATCAAGGTGACATTGGTTAGTAAAATTATATGTGTTTTAAGTGTACAATTCTATAATACATTATCTATATATCACATTGTGTGTTCACCACCCAGAGTCAGTTCTCCTTCCATCACCATATATTTGACCCCGTTTACCCTACCACCCCTCTTTGCCCTTGTCCTCTGGTAACCACGAAACTGTTGTGATCTTTTTTAAATTAATCTCAAACAGCATGGTTTATATGCCTCACCTAGCAAAAGTGAATACCTGATGTAACATCCACAGGTTAGTTGAACTATTGTAGGAATTCTTTCAGCTAGTGTGAATTTGCATTTGTCAGGTATGATGTATTATTTTTGCTTACTTTAGGGTAATGGGCATACTTGGCAGGAAGGAGAATGACTGATGACTCACAGTATGAAAATTTCCCTAACACAGAGTGGTTGTACAGCAACACAGCTGAGAGGTAAACAGCTGAGGTGAAAATAAGTAAGCCTTCAGCTGAAAATGTACATTATGCAATACCAATTCCTTGAGCTGACTATAAACAGATACCAATATCAGGTTTCTAGTGCTTTCTGGCTTAGGGTTCATTTTCTGCCAAAAGATGAAATTCATTCTGAATTGTCCCCAGAAATTAATCTTCTGCTATGTGTTAAATCATATGTATGAACTAGGCACAGGAAGCTGATGCAATAGTTTGTACCTTGAAGTCAGAAAATTTACCAATGTGCATGCTTTTTATAGTCAGTTTAACAGAGAGCAGGCCTTTGGCTTCACATAAAATATACATTAATAGTCTACCCTGAACATTATGCATTCTTCACCTCCCTTTCATTCTCTGCTCACAGTTATTTTCTTCATCTGACTGTTTCAGTACTCAGTATCTGTGCTACAGGTTGGGTCTCCAGGCAAGCCATCTTCACAATCATTTGTGCAGTAATCTAATCCTCTTGTTTAGAGGGCTCACAGAACTGGATCAATAATCCATTTCTTTCTGACATGGGCAGACAGCCCTACCACCACGTTGTTCTACATAGTGGAAACACTATAAGTTGTTATCATTTTTCCTTTCCAAGGTAACAACTCCAAGTTTAGGAGAGATTCTTTGTATTTCTGTTTTTATAGTCTTAGTTCTAGTTGTCTTTCTGGGCTCAGGAGTGTTGAGGAAGCAACACTCTAGGTGTCATCCCAGCTGCTGGACTGAAGATTTATTTTACTTCAATTTCCACAGCATACTCTCTTCTTGTTCTGACTCCACATTCTGCACAATTTTTCACTCTGTCAGTGTCTCATCTTTCATCTTTCCATTAAATATATCTGTAACTCTCTCTATACTTCTGCAGTATGTTTCTTGTCACTGCTGGTGTGCAAATGAAATCAGAGCTTTATCACCAGAGGAGATCTGGGGTAAGGGTTTATGGTCTGGAGCATCTACTAGAGAAGAAATTTATTCTTTAAAATTCACTCCTTCCCATCAAGAATACTATTGGATAAATCCTGATTTCACAAAGTATGATGTCCGTTTTTCATCAAAAGACTGTCAAGTGCAAGGAATTATAATATTGTGAGACAGAAAGAGATATGGGCTGATAGATCATGTCACATTAACATTCTCAGAGAGCTGTAACTGACTCTACTCACTACTTCTCATAGCCAAAGAATATATAAGATTTGTACCATTTTTTCCATACAGCCTAGATAAGGTCAAATAGAGATATTTTACTTTATTTCTGGGAAGAACAAATATTGTAAACAGACAATAATTTTACATTTTAAAGCTACAGTCAATAATGATCTATCATTTTTAAAGCAGTGATTATCTAAAAATAGCTCATTGCTTTGTAATTGGCAATAAAAGGATTATGTGCCCACCCCCCCAATTGGGATGATTCTAAATGCTTTAACTGCATGAATCTATTTAGCGTCATTATAACTATGGGAAAGTTAGGCTGATATTTGTCATAAATTCCTTACCTCTCAAGGTGAGAATTCATAAATAAAACTTTAAGAAGTCACTAAACAGTCTCTAAACCTACTAAAACATGACTACCAAGCATGTAAATGAGAAACGAATAGAAAATTCATGAACAATCTGTTTTACATTTTAAAAATTCCCTTTAAATTTCCCCCTAGCCACACCTATTGCTTTTTCAAGCTCATATTTTTTTCTCTATCTCCGAAGGTTAGCAAAGATAGTGACAAAGAAATATGTGTATACCATGTATATTTAAATATATATGTGTGTGTGTGTGTGTGTGTGTGTATATATATATATACACACACACACACACACACACACACACACATACTATGTACTATGCTACATATACTATATATGTACTATACATAAATGCCAAGGGTGTCAAAAATGTATACATATTTTAAGAGATGTTATCTAAAATGTGTACATATGTTGTTGGCACTAAACACACACACACACAATTAGGTTCACGAACTCATCCTAGAAAAAGTGCTGTATACCTCATTGCTGAATATCACTATGGTCACCTTCAATGTACTCCCCTTGGGAAGCAATGAACCCATGCCAACACCTAGCCCACCCTTCAAAGCAATTTTGGAACTCTTTTTCTCGAGCGGCCATCAGAGCTGTCATTGTATTACCCTTGATGTCTTGAATGCCATTAAAATGCCTTCCTTTCAATATTTCCTTTATCTTTGGGTAAAGAAAGAAGACACTGGGGCCAGATCATTTGAGTAGGGAGGGTGTTCCAATACAGTTATTTGTGTACTGGCTAAAAACTCCCTTACAGACAGTGCCATGTGAGCTGGTGCATTGTTGTGATGCAAGAGCCATGAATTGTTGGTGAAAAGTTCAGGTCGTCTAACTTTTTCATGCAGCCTTTTCAGTACTTCCAAATAGTAAACTTGGTTAACTGTTTGTCCAGTTGGTACAAATTCATAATGAATACTCGTTGTGATACCAAAAATGGTTAGCAACATCATTGCAACAAGTTCATCAACTTAATTGTCAGACTGTGTGTGTGTGTGTGTGTGTGTGTGCGTGTGTGTGTGTGTGTGTGTACGTATATGTAGACAGAGAGAACAGTTATTGCAAAGTAGTTTGACATAAATAATAGCAGCTCTACATAAATCACTGTAAAAGAATAATCATATATTTGGAGTAAAAAATTATTGAGATTTTCCTTTACGTGAGGCACTGCATTAGCTATTTTAATTATATTCTTTATATTCTTTCTGCTATATTATCTTCATCTCCACAATAACCAAACTTATAAATGTAGATATTGTTATCACCAGTACATAAATAAGGAAAATTAAACTTAGACAGTTTCAATATCTTGTGCAAAAACACACTTTGAGTTAGAGGCAGGGTCAGAATTTCAATTCATGATTGCCTTACTTCAAAGCACTTGCCCTTTTCTTTATACAATTCTGTCTCTTATTCCACATGGAATGGTTCATTATTTGAGATCTGTTTAAGAGCATTTACTAATGGTATATAGGACATATTTGAAACAAAATGAAAAGTGTAGTCTTATTTTAAAATAATGGTTTAAAAACTGTTTTTACTAGTTTCAAGTGTACAAAACACACAGTGATTAGATATTTACCTCACAAAGTGATAACTCCAATAAGTGTATTACCCATCTGACACTGTATATACTTAATTACAATATTATTAACTGTATTCCCTATGTTGTACTTTACATCTCCATGACTATTTTTTTAATTATAGTTTACATTCAATATTATTTTATATTAGTTTTAGGTGTACAACATAGTGGTTAGACTTTTATATAATTTAAGAAGTAATCCCACTGAGTAGTCTAGTACCCACCTGGCACTATGTATAGTTATTACCATATTATTCACTATACTCCCTGTTTTACTTTATATCCCCATGACTAATTTCTAACTACCAATTTCCACTTCTTAATCTATTTCCCTTTTTTCACTCACACCTCCAACCCCTTCCCATCTGATAACGATCAAAATGTTTTCTGTATCTATGAGTTTGTTTCAGTTTTTTTCTTTTCTTTATTTTGGGGGGGTAGGTTGCTTTGTTCTTTAGATTCTATGTATAAGTAAAGTCACATTGCATCTGTCTTTCTGTGTCTGACTCTACACTCAGCACATTACCTTCCAGGTCCATCCATGTCACCACAGGTGACAAGAACCCATTTCCTTCCATGGTTGAGCAATATTCCATTGTATATATGTACCACCTACTCTTTATTCTTCCATTGACATCAGGCTGCCTCCACATCTTGGCCATTGTAAACAATGCTGAAATGACCATATGGATGCACATGTCCCCTCAAAGTAGCATTTTGAGATTCTTCAGATAAATACCCAAAAGTGGGATTACTGGGACTTTCTTTGTCCCTTGTTATAGTCTTTGCTTTAAAGTCTATTTTGTCTGGTATAAATATTATTACCCAAGTTTGGTTTTTTTTCCCCCCATTTTCATGAAATAACATTTTCCATCTTTTTACTTTCCATCTGTGTGTGTCTTTCGACCTGAAGTGGGTCTCTTATAAGCAGCATACAAGATTTTCTTTTTTTTTCTTTTTTATCCACTCACCTCCTATGTCTTTTGAGTGGAGCATTTAATCCATTTACATTGAGAGTAATTTTTGATTGATATGTAGCTATTGCCATTTTGTTATTCATAATTTTGATTTTTTTTCTGTCTTAATATAACCCCTCTAACATTCCTCGTAAGATTAGTTTGGTCGTGATAAACTCCTTTAGCTTTTTCTTGTCTGGGAAGTTCTTTATCTGCCCTTCAATTCTAAATGATAGCCTTGCTGGATAGAGTACCCTTGGTTGTAGGTCCTTAGATTGTCATCATGTTAAAAATTTTGTGCTAATCCCTTCTGGACTGCAAAGCTTCTGTTGAAAAATCAGCTGACAATCTTATCAGGGCTCCTATGTAAGTTATTAGTTGCCTTTCTCTTGCTGCCTTTAAAACTCTTGTTTTGTCTCTAATCTGTGCTATTTTAATTATAATGTGTCTTGGTGTGGGCCTGTTTTGGTTCATCTTGTTTGGGACTCTCTGTACTTTCTAGGCTTATATGTCTATTTCCTTCAACAGGTTAGTAAAGTTTTCAGTCATTATTTCTTCAAATAGATTCTCAATCCCTTGCTTTCTCTCTTCTCCTTCTAGTACTCCTATGATGTGAATGTTGTTACACTTGATATTGTCCCACAGGTCTCTTAAACTATCCTCATTTTTTGGATTCTTTTTCCTTTTTGCTGTCCCAAATGGTTGTTTTCTGCTACCTTGTCTTCCAAATCATTGATTTGATCCTCTGCTTCATCCAGTCTGCCTGTTACCAACTACGAACTACCTGGTAAGAGCTACAAAGTGATCCATGGTTTTTTGCTTCCTGTGCTAAAGTTAGAGGCATGTTGTAGAGGCCACATTGCAAACCAAGGATGGCTGCCTTCAGTCCCAGGCCTGGAGTAGTCCACAAAAAGCTATGAAAGACATCCTGAGGCCTGCTGCTACCTCCTGGCTCCTTAAGGTTTAGTCAGTGGTAGAGCTTCCTGTAGCATACAAGTTGGATAGGCAGTGTCTCAGGGGGTCACTAGAATGGGGAGTATTGTGGTCACCAGGTTAGTGTAGACTGTTTTGATGCCAGTGTTAGCTTGGACCTACTCAGCAAAAGCCTCAGAGTGCACTGAGGCCAGTTGCCAGCCCCCTGGGGGCCCATGGACTCATAGTTTTCCAAAAAATAGTACGATTCAGGCCAGGGCTGGCAGCTCACAAGAAAGTACACCTGGCTTTGGGAGAGTTGGGTGGAGCAGGATCCCAGCAGAGCTCACCAGACCAATCAGATTCAGATTTGGTTGGGGCAGGGGGTAGGGCTCAACACAGGAAACATGGCACCTACCTGCTGGCTACATGGGAGGAGGCTCCCTCATAGGGAGAATGGAGACTGTCTTCCAGCTCTCACCTCAAAGCCACACACCTCAGTCTGCCCCCATATGTCTTTGACACCCCCCTCCCCAAGTTACTGTGCCGCCGCCAGAGCCCGTGGTTAGAGCCTGCGAGCTTGTGAGTCTGCGTAGAGGTCATTTAGGGGTACATCTGGGTTTCCCTCAGCCTTCTGTCATACCCAGATGGTCAGAATTCCCACTGTATTTCACAGCCAGGTATCGTGGAACTCTACTTCCCAGCACCAGCATTCTGGGCTGGGGAGGCCAGTGTGGAGCTGGAGTCCCTTGCTCCCCTGGAGGTGAGCCTCCATGGCTGAGATATCCCTCCTGATTCTCAACTTCCACTTGGAGGTTTGGGATCAGCCCACTTCGCATCTTCGCCCCTCCTACCTGTCTTGACATGGTTCTTCTTTATATCCTTAATTATGAAAAAAACTTCTGTTCAGGCAGATTTCAGTTGGTTCTCAAGGTTGATTATTATATAATTTAGTTGTACTTTTATTTTATTTATTTTTGTTTGCTTGTTTTTCAGGTGTACAAAACAATTTAGTAGTTAGACATTCACACCCCTGAGTATCTATCCAAAGAAATCCAAAACACTAATTTCAAAAATTATATGCACCCCTATGTTTGCTGCAGTGCTATTCACAATAGCCAAGACATGGAAACAACTGAAATTTAGTTGTAATTTTAATGTGTTCATGGAAGGAAGCATACACAGTGTTTATCTACTCTGCTATCTTGGATCAGTCTGTTTCTGTTTTGTTTGTTTATTTTGTTCTTTAGATTCCACATTTAAGTAAAGTAATATGGTATTTGTCTTTCTTAGTCTGGCTTATTTCACTTAGCTTAATACTCTCTAAGTCCACCCAGGTTGTCGCAAATGGTAAAGTGTCATTCTTTTTTAAGGCATAAAAATATTCCATTATATGCATGTACCACTTCCTTTCTACCCAATCTCCTATTGATGGTCACTTCAGATGTTACCATATTTTGGCTCTTGTAAATAGCACTGCAGTGAATATAGGAGTGCATATATCTTTTCAAATTAGTGCATTGAATTTTTGGGGGTAAATACCCAGGAGAATTTCTGGGTCATAAGGTAGTTCTATTTTTAATTTTTTGAGGAACCTCTATATGGTTTTCCATAATGGCAGAACAAATTTGCAATCCCATCAACAGTTTTGTTTTCTCCACATCATCTCTAACACTTGTTGTTTGTTGAATTATTGATGATGGCTATTCCTACAGGTAGAGGTGGTATCTCATTGTTTTTTATTTGCATTTCTCTGATGATTAGTGACGTTGAAAATCTTTTCATGTCTATTGGCCATCTGTTTGTCCTCTTTGGAGAAATGTCTATTCAAGTCCTCTGTCCATTTGTTAATTGGGGTTTTTTGTTTTTATGGTGTTAAGTTGTATGAGTTTTTTGTGTTATTTTTAAAATAAATTTTGTATTGTATTAATACAAAATTAACTCTTTATCAGATGTGTCATTGGCTAATATCTTCTCCCACTCAGTAGGATGTCTATTTGGTTTTATAAAGGTTTCCTTTGTTGTGTAAAAAAATTTTAGTTTGATGTAGTCCCATTTGTTTATTTTTTTTTATTTTGTTTCCCTTGCCCAAGGAGATACATTAATAAAAATATCACTAAAGGTAATGTTTGAAAGTTTACTGCCTGAGCTTTCTTTTAGGAATTCTATGGTTCCTGATCTTAAAGAGAATGCTTTTAGCTTTTCTCCATTGAGCATGATATGAGCTGTGCGTTTTCAACATGATGTTTATGTTTTACATTTTTTAAAGTAACACGTGAGTATTGTAGAATTTTTTTTAAAAATATAAATGAGGAGCATTTTACTTGGACTTGGTGATTGACAACAAACAAAGTGTATCCACTCCAGTTATGTCTTCACTTTTCACTGGTTTTGCAGGACTTCTTCAAATCCCATGTTCAAGAGAATTTTGCTGTGCAGAGCCCATATCAAAATGTTGGTGGTTTAGCTGTTCACTCTATTGAACCGGGTCTGCATTATCCTTTACTCCTACCGCCTTCTTCTCTGTGAGCATGTTGCACAATTATCAAAGAATAACAGCTGTTTGCAATTTTTTATTTATCTAGAAATGATTTCTGAAAAGCCAGAAACTCTTGAGAGCACTGACTCCAGTATTCTTTCTGTCTCTCCATTATCAATAGCAAAGTTGATATCTAAACATTGTATTCCTTAACCACCATTGCTTTTATCTTAGGCCTTTTGCATTACTGGGAGTTAGAATCTTTTGATTGCATACGGCATGAAAAATGCTGATGAGAGTAGATAAAAAATTAATTAACATTGGGTATTCAGAAATTATTTTCTCTTTGTGTATTTGTACCTAAATTGTATAGTAGGAGACTGAGAGTTTCTCATACATTGTTAGGGCCCCCACCCTCTTGTAGCCTGTCAGTATTTATCCTATCTTCTTTTTAAATGGCTGTGTAGATCTCAATAAATGCTAGCTAACTATTGTAATACTGATACATAGTAATGTGAGATAATTTACCAGACTTAACCACAGTTAGAAATAATCCTTCTCAGAAATTGACAAAGTACTCATTAGTGTGTTCATGGTATCTATGATCACATCTTTCCTGAAGTAAGATGATAAAGCCTTAGAACTAACTAACTTCTACCACCTTGGGAGAACTTCTGAGGTATTTCTTTATTTTCATAACTTCCTTCCTGATATATCATTACTCCTTCACCAAAGGGGAAAATCTATATATTTTAGTTAAATGTATTTAGTTAAATATATAAAATGCAGTATCTTCTGAATTGTGAAGTATTTAAATACATATATTAATTATGTACTCCAAAGCTTTTATAAGAATTGTAATCTATAAGCATAATTAATAAAAGTTACTAAGACTCTACTGAATTTATAAAATGCACCATAGGGCATTTGCTAAACCCATTCAGAGTAGAAATATAAATAATTTAAACCTCTATATTTGTCAAGAGTAAATGAGCAAAATCTATTTTGATGTAATGGTCTTGTTAACTCACTAATTTGGTGGAACTATTTTCCCATAGATTTTCTGTCAAGGAAAATAAAGGCATATCTATATGTTTTATGCATATGTAAAACATGTATTATGGGTTATATTTATATTTATATCCTTCCACATAATGGAAGGATATCACAGTAAACTGCATTACTTCTGTAGATAAGCCACATAATGTTGATCTAATTCATGGTTAATAGGGTGGCTTAATCCTGTTTGATATTACAGATTTTTTTCAGGGTCTAGCCTAAAACAACATTGCATTTAATTTTTAACCTAATTTATTTTTATCATTTTTGAAATATTCATGTACCAATTTGTGAAAAAAGAAAAATTTATTAATGTTTTTATTTAGTAAAATGATTATGCTTTTCCAAATAGTTACTAACATAGCATATATATCATATATCTATCACCGTCCTCTTTCAGGGTAAAGCCTGATGCTTCTGGGAAACATGGTAAAACCTTCCTGTGCAGGTTATCTCTAGTGTAAAAATCTTTAATTGCCTCCTTACTGGTTTACTAGTGAAAATGCTAAGATACCTTCTTGATCCTGTCCATTTTCTTACCCATCGTGCATGGTAAAGTTGCATTCAGTTTCACTATGAAAGCAGGAAAAGATGTTATGGTCTCATCACATATGTTAAGCAGCAGGGTGAACTTCATTAATTCATCTTTTCATCAAAGGAAGCTTTTTAAAGCTTCTTCCTCTTTTCAATCAGGTATTCTGCCGTTTGACATTGCTGATCTTTACAACTCCATATGGATTCCTTCATTCACTAACATCTGAGGGTATAAAACACCTTGGAAATCTGCTTCCAATTTTCAAACAGTTGAGACTCCTTTATACATACAGACACATTAGCACATGCATGCACAAACAGCCAATCATACTTATTTATGATTTTAAAATATAGATGTAATTATTTAAATTGCAAAATGAACCAACAGAAACTCTAAACAAAATTAAATACTGGGAGAGGAAGGAAGGGAAGGGAGAGCATGCACTGTATGTGTAACATCCTCAACTTCACCGAGGAGAACTCACCTGACACCAACAATATGTTTATAGTTTATGACAGTGTCTGGGGCCGAAGTGCAGATACCGCCAGATATGCACTACTGAAAGGAGACAATGTGAGGTTGAAGAACCATTTATATCCAATCTTTCGTATTATCTCAAAAATATTAATATATGTTTAATATAAGATTAATTTTATTTCACAGTACATACTACAAATATTAAGTAAAAGTGCAATGTAGATAATTAAAAAGTATATACTTTTGTATCCATAAATTAAGAAATTATCAGCCAGAAATTATCTATCACTAAATGACCTTAAATCATGTTCATGCTATCAAAAAATAATGGAAAGTTTACACATTATTTCATATTGCATAAAGCAACATTAAGCCCTGACAATATTACCCAGTTTAATTTTGTAATGTTAATTTGTAAAATTTGTTGGTGTTTAATTTTGTAAACATATTTTTCAAATCAGAGGGGAAACGATATGAATCTATCCTACATTCTTCTTTTAACTGCTTCTCCTGTTACCTCTTCCATCTATTCCTTTTCCCCAATTCTCATTCCTCTTTCCACTAGTTTCTCTTTCATTTCTAATAGTGGAAAATAAAAGACACACACACACACACACACACACGTTCATATACATATATAGAGAGTAAATAGTGTTGCCATGAGTATCAAGAATTGAAAACATTTGATAACAGTATTAATCTTCTAATTCTGAAGAAACCTAATCTATAACATGTGTATATAGAGTTATGCATGTAAAGGTACAACATAAATTGAATGTGACATGATAGAAATGGTCAGTGTATTTTTCTTAGACAAGACTTTTTCATATATAAACTTAGTTGAAACTAAATTAGCCATGAAAATTATTTGTTACATTTGGTAGTTGCAAATGTGCTTGAGTAGCTTAGCAACATCAGAGTTCTGACATATTCACAAATGAATATTTTTATAAACTAGGCTTTAATTAATGTATATTTATATTCATGATCCAAATAGAAAATTATTGTAGTTAAATTAATCACTGCATATGCCCCAAATTTTAGTATATACTAAGAAATTACCCTAATGATATAATTAAGGAAAATAAGTATCAAGAGAAAAATCAGTGAAAAAAATTTAGTAACATTTGCACAATTTCTCTCTCTCTCTCTCTCTCTCTCTCTCTCTCTCTNTATATATATATATATATATATATATATATGTATATATACACACACATACATATATGTATATATGCATACATTTGTGTATGAATATTAAATTTTCAACATAAAATAAAAATATTAATGCTTTTCATTTAGTTTCACCTAGTCCATGGCTTTCCATCTTTTGGAATACATTAAATCACAAAAATTTATATGCAGAATTTAAAATATTTATTATGAGACCAGGCCTTTTTATGTGAGTAAATTATGAGGAATTATACGTTAAACTTAGATTAAATAGAACTACAAAAAATAAGGGTAGTTTAACTAAAATATTAAAATTTATTTGTTATGCATTTACCAATTGAGAATTACAGATATTTTTTAATTATTTTTTTACTTGTAAAGCTGCTTTACATGATAATCTGAATATACAGAGGGTGCCAAAAATTTTTGTACACATTTTAAGAAAGGAAAACTCTATTAAAATTGTAATACTCAATATGTACCAATAACAAAAGATGAATACAAGTCATGTTTGACTTCTGCAATTATAAGAGGTGCTCAAAGTGGTTACCATCAGCATCCAGACACTTTTGATTATGATGAACTTCTGCTTGAGCAACGTTGACCAAAGTGTCCACTTGTATACATTTTTTTGGCATCCCTGGTATATATTGATAAGAAGTAAAACATTGTCATTCTAATGCAATGACATTTTGGGTTTTGTTATTGGTGCAGCATAATCTAGCCTATCCTGATTGAAATATTTTATAAATTACTCAATATATATTTTGATACCACTGAGAATGGACACGATGAGGCAAATGGGGCTATAGATAGCATGACATTTATGGAGGAAAGGTTGGATTTGAGAAAGCTGATTAAATAAAATTAGAATACAAGTTCCTACTATGTGTGTCTTGTATTATCTCACTTAGTACAACCTCCAGGTCTATGTTGAATAAAAGTGATTAGAGAGATTATCTTCATCTTGCTCCCAATCTTAGGGGGAAATCATTCACCCTTTTAAAATTAAGTTAGATGTTAATCCTAAGTTTTTTATAGATCTGTTTAGAAAGCTAGGGAAGCCAGCATTTATTTTTAATTAGCTCAGGATTTTTATCATGAAGGAATGTTGAATTTTATCATGTGAGTTTTCTACATCTGATAATATCATATGATTTTCCTTTTTTAGTCTGTTATGGTAATTGACATATATTTGTTTTTTAAATGCCTAAGCAAGTTTTCATTCTAGAGTGAGCCAAACTTGGTCATGATGTCTTATCAATTTTATATATTATTAGGTTTGATTTGGTAAAATATTAATAAGAATTATCATACCTATGGTCATGAAGAAAATTGTATGTGGTATTTTGCTTTGTTTTGTTGTTAATATCTGTCTGGCTTTAGTATTAGACTCATAAGATGAGTGAGTAAATGCTTTGCTTTCTTTTACTTTCTGGAAGAGTTTGTGTAAAAAACATATTATTTCTTCCTTAAATGTTTAGTTAATTCACTAATGAAAACATCTAGGTAGGCCTAAGGTTTTCATTGTGAGAGTGTTTTATTTCAAATTTCATTTTCTTTTTTTATTAAAGATATAGGCTAATTCAGATATGTAGGATAATTCAGCATATCTAGTTTGTCTCGAATGAGAATTTGTAGATTTTTTCTTTCAAAACATTATTCCATTTGATGTGAGTGTTTGAATCTTTGGCCTAAAGTTATTAATAAAATCTTTCTATAATGTCTACAATCTGTAATTATGTCCATGCTTCAATGCTTGTTATTGGTTAGCTTGCCCCAGTTTTATGGATGCTGGTAGAAAACAAAGGATTCCTATGGCAGAGACAGAGCTCTTTATCTCATCAGTTTGCCTAGTTCCCATTGAAGTTGCTCCCAACTTCAATGGGGACATATGAAGTGAATTTGCATCACAGCTGAGGAACGCCAAGCTCAAGAACTCACAATCTTTTAGAGGGGCCTACTGGCAAACTTGCCCAATATTTATCCCAGAGGGAGACATTATCTTTATTATCTCGGCAGCAAACAACCCTGTCCTCTGCTCTGGGGTGAGACACCATTTTTATTTTTCAGAGTGTTTGCTATGCAGACATTTGTATGAGACAGTCCAGAACAAAACCTATTAACACCTTTACTCAGAAGACATGTAGAAATGTGATATATCTATGGAGAATCATTTCCCAACTGATTTCTCCTTTCTTTCCATGGTTAGTTATCCTGGCTAGAGTTTATTACATTCATTAAAATTTAAAAAGAATCAACAATTAGTTCCATTGATTTTCTTTACTTTTTAGTTGTTTTTACTTTAGTATTTATTAATTTCTTCTTGCTTTGGATTAAACTCATTCTTCTTTTTCTAGTTTATTTTTAAATTAATTTATCTCATTTCATAAGGTGGAGATGTAGATCATTAATTTGAACCTTTATTTGTAATATAAGAATGCAATTTTTATAAATTTTTATTAAATATTGACTTGGCTATCCCATAAATACTAATATGTTGCATTTTCAATTTCATTCATCTAAAACATTTTCTAATTTCTGTAATTTTTTTGACCCATTGGCTATATACAATAGTGTTTTTTATTGTTTTGTTTCCCCTCAGTGTGTATGAATGAATACAGTATATTTTTATTTCAAATATTGTTTTATTTTTAGATCCAAATTTATTCGTTGTCTTTTTTTTTTTTTGTATCTTCTATGTCTCACCTCTTCATAATCATGTTTTCCTCTACATTCTTAAGTATATGGAGTATATCTATAATGGCTGTTTAAAATCCTTGTTACTATTCCATTGTCTGTAATTTCTGGATCTTTTTCTATTGGTTAATTTTTCTCATAGTTATGGGTTATATTTTCTGTTTCCTGAAATACTTGGACATTTTTCAGTCAATGGTGGACATTGTAAATTTTACATTTGTATTCTGGGTTTTGTTGTATTCCTTGGAGAAGTGCTTAATTTTATTCTGGCACAATTAAGTGATCTATGCATATGATCAATTTTATGAATTGATCATTGATCAATTACTGTGAATCTAACCACTGCTTATGCTAGAACTCTTGAGGACTCTTCCTGCTCATCCATATATTGTAAGGTCTTTCCATTCTGGCTAATGAGAATATAAACTACTGTCAGTTCTTATTATTTCTAGGAGTTATTTAGTGTACTGCTTTGTCTAGCATTTGGTAGTCTTACTCCACACATGTACAGGTTGATACTCGACCAGAGATTTAAGCGGATTCACCTTCAGATTCTCAGATATTTCTATTGACACTCTTTCTCCTCTGGCACTATGCTTCACAAATTTGAAGTGTTTTCACTTTTCTGAGGTACAATATCTATTTCCCTAACCCAGAAAGACCACTGAGCAGTGTTTGTGTTACCCATCCCTGCACTGAAGCATAGACATGGCCTCCAGACAGTAAATTGAATCTGAGGGCTTAGGTAGAGAGAGAAAGAGATGATAACCAAGAGCTGAGAGACTGATAATACACAATCTTTATCACTGCTTGCCCCTTCAAAAGTTAACTTGTACATGTTAAACTTTTATCACTCATTTTTATCACTAAGTCTTCTGGGTGGTCATATTGGGTTAGGAGGTAGAGCAAATGGCGGGAACAGTTTGCCAGTATCTTTACTGCAGAAGGTAAATATTCACAGCACTTCTCAAGAGTCTGAAATAGTTGATGTAAAAATGTATTACTTGTGTTCAAAACATAACTAGAAGAGACATAGTAGCAATGGCAAATTTCAGGCTTTCTTGCTATTTTGGTGTTAATCATTATTAAAAGTATTTGTAAAAGTATAACATTAAAATATATCCCTGAAGATGCTGAAATAATCAATTTTGCCAAAAACCTACATGAAACAAGATTTAAAATCCATATGACTTCTCATAGTGAGAAATGTGTTTTATAAAAAATGACATTTAATTCAGTATTAAACTCAAGTTCAGGTAAGATATATTCCACAACTGTTAGTATGATGTCAAGATTACCCACAGGTATCTACAGAAAGTTTATTAATATTAACAAATAGATTATCAGTAAACATATAACTAAACTTCAAAATTAGAATTTTTATAGAAGTAAATATGTAATTCTAATAAATGTGATTGCCTATTTTTATTCTAGTTCTATAAATGGAATAAAAAAAAGAGAGAGAGAGAAATCTTAGTATTCTAGTACCCTCTTTCCTTGTAATCTGAATCTGTTTAAATTGAAATAGACCAGTGTTTAAAACATCAGGGCATTTGTGCCTCCAATACCTGCCATACTTTCAGCTGACAGAGCAGGCATCCTGCCGCTATGATATCTCTAATACAACCTAACTCCCTGATATCTACACATAAATTAAAATACATTTAGATAATTTGTTGTTGCTGCTGCTTTTGTCATTAAATGTTATGTCAGCCAAGCCCACCATGTCACAAAAATTCATCTATATTCATCTTATGTTTACTGTCAATCTCTGTCTTTATTCAGTTATTCCCCAATTTCCTCACACATGTGCTGGACATGAAAATGCACCTCTCATGTCTTCAGCTTGAGGAGTTTAATTGACCAACTGACCTAGATGCTGTAATCTGAAATATATTATCATGTTTTTGTGTGGCCATGCTTTCAATGACAAGTACTAAGAAAGTATTGAGCATGGCAAGACTAAGCTGACCTGTTCTTAGGAGATACACAACTCTCCTGATGGCTGACTTTGGTTGAAGGACTCCCTTAAGCTTTGCCAAAAATCTCACAGAAATCTACCACACTCTAAATTCTTCTTTCTGTATTTTCTTCTCTCATTCACTAAGGTCAGTAAGGTCACGCCTGCATTATAAAAAAAATATAAATAAATAAGTATGGAACTTTGAAGCACGACATGAAGAAATGTGGATGAATGCTCCTGAGAATATTGGCTGTGAGGTCCTCTGAACCTTCTAGGGTTACAGAGGTGGCCTATTACTCCCCAGTAAGAGTGAACACTTCTTTCAAGATAGAACAGGCTGCAGAAGCATTATTTATGCAAAGCAATGGGGTCTCCCCTCACTCAGGAACTGTCCTCATCACCCCTTCTGGCTGCTCAGACAATAAGTAGGTAAATTTCCCAACATAAACTTGTCAGAGAAGTTAAGGGCCTAGTAATAGAATAAAGAGACTATACATTGAAAGAATTGCATCAATTAGCTGGCATTTCTAAGTAGGATCCAGAGAAGTACTTTAGGAATATATTATGGGATTTCTGCATTAATGGAACTAAAGCATAAAATTGAATAAGCAATAATTTATTGACTTTGGAGTACTTTCTCAGGATATGGGATATTTTCTCAGTGGCTAGGACAAAGTTATTGTTAGAGTGACTCTTAGAAGCAAAAAGTATACAGCTTTTGAATAAAAATGTGAAAATGCTTGAGATGCTTTGGCAGATAGTAGAGGAAGGACTGCAGAGGCTGAAGGAAGTAGCAATGCAGAAATGTATATATTATGTGAGGCCAGTGGTCCCACCCGAAGGTAATGTCCAGGTGGAGTGCCCAGAGCACACATCTTTCACCAAAGCTATTAAGAATGCATAGGTAAGAGGAGCACTAGATTTACTAAGAAATTTAATCATGGCTCTCTTTTGTAGGCCAGGTTTAATGGTAGGAGAAGATTGGTCATAGAGATGAGTTCATTAATATCCACAAGAATGATATGATCCTGGAGTAATACAGTTTTAGCCACCAAAACCCGTAGGTGTCAATTACCGTAATGACCTGCAAAATAGAAGGGGCAGCCAATAGGGCTTGATATACAGGGACTTGTGAAAATGGTTAATGAACTCTGGTACCCATAGGGGTAAGATATACAGGCAGCCAACAACGGTATCTATTAACATCTGTAGCCAGAAAATTATAATAATGAAAAAAAAAAACAAAAAACAAAACAAAAAAAACACCCCAGTAGATTGAAGGCTATCACCAAAACAAAAAGTCACATTTTCTTGCTCAGTTCCCAAACCCAAAGGGATAACTATATCCCAGGGAGGAAGGATTCTGCAATACTGTGGTAAGTACCTACTATAATAATTCACACAGTTTTGGTTTTTTCTTTTTTTTTAATTTAATTTTATTCTTTTTAATAATCTTATACCCGTTTACACAAGTGACTGAATACTGGACTAAGAGGGGAGTGAATACACAGACATTATTAAGGACATTGAGCCTCGGTTCTGAGTTGACATGAATACTGGAGATACAAATCATCATCTTCAAACCCTTACTAGAGAGGCATGCAGGAATCATCTGTGCATCATATTCTACTGAAACTAAGTATACTTAGCATGGATAACAAACAGTCTGAAGAACAAATATACACCTTTCCAAACCTCCCCCCCCCCAATGTACTGATCCTCAGGTATGTAATTATATATCTTGGTTGCTAGCACTGCCATCTGCTGTTGTCCAAACTAAGGATTTGAATGCCATTCATAACTTCCTACTCTTTACCTCTTCCTCTCAATCAATTTTTCAAATCTGCTGATTCTATGGGTTTTATGTGTCTTGAACTGATCAAACCTGCATCATTTCCTAATCGACCTCCTTCCAATCTCAGGTTTCCAAAATATATTCCAAAGACATGATGGATAAATCGATCTAAAATACACATTTAGACACTTCTTTTCCCTGCCAAAAATCTTTCAGTGACTCCAATAGCACTTAGGACAAATTCCAAACTCCTTACTTTTACATACAAGAGCATTCATAGACTGGTTCCCACCTAATTTTCAAACTCCATCTCTCAACACCCCTACTCCCTTGCAAAAACTACAACCCCACACCATCTGTAAAACCCATGCTCCTGCCATGTTAGAGTGCTTACAGTTCCTTAAGACTTCCTCCTGGAAGTCTTCCATGATTCTGACAGCTAGATTTAAGTGCATTCATATGCACTCTTATAAATCCAAGGCTTTTCCCATCTGAGCAGTCATTATGTTTAAACATTAGTATATTTATTTTTCTCTCCCATTAAACTATTCTATTTATCTAGTACCTAGTATTTTCGCAGGTACACATGTTAGATATCCAGCAGATGGTTTTTAAATGAAATAAAGCATTTTAAATAAAGCATTTCAAAACATTCTAAAATCCTTGAAAGGAAGATAAACTTCACTTTGGGAGATTTATTACGTTGCATTACCTCAAATGGAGGATGTATCACATGCAAATAAATCAGGATTCATAATTTAAATTTAATTTAAATGTAAACTTGGAATTAATAGGAAAAGTGGTCTCCATTAAACCAGTAAGAGATGTTTCTTCCATCTTTGCTCCAGACTGTGGAAATAGATGTTGAAGATATAAAAACATCTGCAAGAAGTCATGAGCAGTATAGTTCTTTAACAAAAAATATTTATTGCATGCGTTTGTCTTCTGTTGGGTTATCAGACATACACACTGTCTTCATATTAAATATCAGCCATGTATTTTAGTTTGAGTTATAGTTGGCAACCTGTGTAAAATCCATGAAGTTTGAGAACTGAGAGGAGCAACTCTACTCCACAAAATTCTTAGCTCTTTAGTTAACATGGGAGTAGCTGTTCCAGACTCAGAACCGTGCATCCAATGTACAGTCCTGTGTTGGACTTCTTAGGAAACTTCTTCCCTTAGGATAATATCATTATTCTCTCTTCTATGCCCTTCAGGTATGCCAACTTTTTTGTTTTTCCTACAAAGGATATGCCCTATTCTTTGGAGAAGACTAGGTTGTTTTTTATGTAATTCCATCCAATTTCACAACTGGATGAAGCTGCTTTGTAAGGGTAGAGACATTTCAATTCATATGTGTGGAGGTGATAGGGGAAAAAGGGGCCATTACCTTAGCCAGTTTTGAAGGAAGAATTATTTGATAAAAATCATATGTTTTATTATAGCATTTCTGTTAGAATATTTCCTAAGTGTTATTTCAAATATTGGAATTCATGCTGGGTGGACAGGAAGTAATGTCTACCACACTTCGTAAGCATAATTGGAAACTGGGGAATCAGAGTTAGATATTATTTCAATTTTTTACTCAGTAGCTGTGAGATTTAATCTGTTACTTGGTTTTCTTAAGCCTCAGTTTCCTCATATCTAAAATTAGTGTAATGATATTTATTCCATCAGTTTATTTATTATTAGATATAAAGGTGATGATCTATATAATTAACTGAATTCAGTGCCTGATGCATAGTAAAAGACAAAGAATGTAATATCCATTAAGATTAATAGCCTTTCCTCTCTGCTCGGCACCCTCAAAAATGGCTCTATCCAACAATGGCTGTACTTTAAGATGCCATTCTCTTAAAATATCTGCTAATTGTAATCCATCTGTGGATAACATTGTAATCACAAAACTCACAATATGTTCTGGGTTCTGCTACTTTTCGCTATTATAATCTAGGATGTTATTTGTGTTTGTGCTGCTAGTGCCACTGCTGCTACCCTTAAATGAGAGATTTAGATGAATAGTATTTGATATCACAGATGGAGGATAATTCCCTTTTTAAATTGTGTCTGTGTTGGTGGGAGGGCAGGGAATTAATCTGAATATAGCACTGGATATAAGGATCAAGGAGCCTCAGAAACACAAAATACTTGAAAACCTTGGAGAAGAGACTTGAAATGAATGTCGCTTTGTGCAAAAGTAATATTAACCACACATAGAAGGAATCATTTTAAAAATGCATGATATCACTAAAGGCAATATAAAACACATGCTGTGTCTGCACATAACAAAGTGTGCTAGAAAATATTTAGTCAACTTGATAAGTATATACAACAAAAGTATCATGTTTAGATCCCAAAGTAACTTTCATCTAATTTTTTTATTCCAAATAATGTAATCTGTTTGATTGCATTAATTCTATACTTTCAATAATTCATTTCATTTTCATTGTTTATACATATGGTAACATTTAGCAGTATTGACTAAGGTGATTTGGGAAGGTAATTGTAGAACCACTGTAATACTGTTGCTGCTCTGAAGTCCTTCAAAGTTCAGAAAGATGGCATTCTAAGGATTGATAGCATAGCTACTTCTCAGTGGTCAGTTTGGAGAGATAGACCAAAGTAGGCTGCTGTTATTTCTAATATGACATTAACCTTGAATTATGCCCCAAAGTTTTGGAGAGAAATGTTAAGAACACAGCAATAACATAATTGCTCTTCTCTGCTCTTAAGACATCCAGAGTCTCACATGTAAATCAATTTTTCCTTTACTCATCAAGTACATATGGAAATTACATTGGATATGCATTATTAATTTTCATCTCTCACTCTGGCATCTTAAACTCTTATATTCTCTAGGAAGCCCTCTTTCTTTGCTATCCTTCTTTCTGCTCCTCTTTCTTCTCCCAGGGCCTACAGTGTAATACCATCGCATGTTTGAGCCTCTGACCTGCTAGATGAAACTTAAGGACTTCAGAACCTTCAGAGTAAAGCACCTACAAGAAAATATTCGTATTTTCCTAGTTATTATTGATAAATTTCCAGAGCATAATTTTGATTAATTACTTTAATAGAATGTGATCTCTACCTGTCTTATGAAAGAACCTTTCTCCATGTATAGAAAGTGAACAGAAAGGGAAAAAATAATAGATAACAGGAAAAGAGAATCTTGTATTGCCTACATATATATTCTCTTCTCTTTTTTGACCCTCAAAGTTAATTATTTCTCTCTAAATGCATTTGCAATCAATTTATTTGAATAAGCTTTATAAAAGACCTTGCAAATTGTATGTTCTGGTGACTGACTGACTAAACATTCTACCCCTTACTCACAGTCTTGATAATTTTGATGGATAAAGATAGGCTAGATAGAGGTCAAATTTAGGTGGCTTCCAGCCTATAAAAAAGAAGCCTAATTTCATTTTTGAGTAGATGGAATGGCCTGAGTGGCCTTAAAAGTCGTTGCAGTTTTATATGAGGCTTGGCCAATTTCCAGACCTCTGATAGGAACTCATGCATAGGCATTGAGTACAAAGGCCTTGTGCAGGTCGAGATGATCTCAGTATTTATGTTTCAGCACCAACAATCCATGAAAAATAAATGACTTACCTTAGCAGGTCCTTCAAATTTTTAAGAAGTCATTTCACTTTAGCGATATTTCAGATTAAGAGCTCCTAAAATGATTAGTATACTTAAGGTGCTGTCATTCAAGTTAATTTCTACATCCTTAATTCATCATGTTTGCATCTTTTGTTTTCAATGACTGTATATGTGTATATAGACGTTTATTTCATTAAGAGGTTAAAAACATTTTTCTAGAAAACATTCTCTGAGTAAGGCCATTACGTCCCCTTTCTTGATCAGCATTGGTCACACCTGATAGTGTTTATGAAGATTCTTAAGTCTATCAGAAGTCTAGAGATATCTAAACCAAAATTTTTGTTCTTACTTTTTTTGCTTATTTTTTTTTTCATGTAGTCAAACCCAAACTGGAAACATAGGCCTCTTCACATGCCCTGCCTATTTTGCTCTTATAGTGTTTTTCTTTCTCTCACTTTATACTTTTATCTTTTCAAACTACATTTATTTCATTAACTTCCATTCCCCACAAACGTAAATTGCTACTCTTTCCCAATTATACAGAGCCACATAAAACCTACAAATATGAGATAGCTGCTTGCCTATTTTGAAGCTTTCCTGGTCATTGGCACTACTGAAATATCCGTTTAATCTGCAAATTATATTTAATGAAAAACTCTAAAATTGAAATATTTGCTAAGAATTTAGAGGGCAGATAAGAAAACACACACATACGCATAAAAATATGAATGGCCATTTCATTCTCCTCAAGAAGCTTGCAATCAAGTAGGATGAATAAGATAAAGGCAAAATATATAATGAATTATGTGAAGGGTTTCTTACATTTTTAATGGATCATAGAAATTCTACTAGAGCCTTGCAACTTAGTGTTGTATTCAAACCAGTGGTGTTGGTATCCTGTGATAACGTGTTACAAATAAAGAATCTCAGGGCCAAACCCAAACCTAGTTAATCAAAATTTGCATTTTAACAATTTCCATGGTTAAATCCTATGCATATTACAGTTTGAGAAGCTCTGTGCTAGAGCTATCAGACTCTAAAAAGAGATCAAAAGCTTACATGTGGAAATGAAAGTATTGGGGCTGGATCCTGAATACAGAAATAAAGAGGGCAGGAGCATAATATTAAAGTCATGTCAATTGTACAAAGAAAGGTACTATCTTATGTATAGGTTACTGTATTTGGATGGGTTATGAGTAGGCCTTACAGAATGAAACCAGAATCATAAGTGTGAATATTTGGTTGATCCAGAAAATGACATATATGACTACAGAAAGCTGTGAATACTGTTACATATCTTTTTTTTCTTTTTTCAGCAAGTTAGAAACCAGAGAAGGAGTGCTGCTATACCTATAGTAATGAAGTACAAACTTAATAATCAATAAATTTGAAAGTTTATAGTTACAGAAATTTAGTCCATTCAGGCTGCTATCACAAAATACCAAATACTGTATTTATTTCTCACAGTTCTGGAGGCTGGGAAGTCTATGATCAAGGCTCTGGGTTGGTCACATTCTGGTGAGAGCCAATGAATTCACGCCTTATCCAACATGTCATGGATAAGGGACCTCTGTGGACTCTTTTATTAAAACACTGATCCCATTCATGAGGGCCCCACCCTCATTAGCTAAGTACCTCCCAAAGGCCACACCTCCCAATACCATAATCTTAAGGGGTTAGGCTTTCAATATATCAATTTTGGAAGGAACAGAAACATTCAGGCTATAGCAGATACATTAAAAAATAATATCCACAATCTACTTTCTACTTGCAGTCCAAATAGTTCTTAATGATTGCATGGATTTTATATTTGAGAAATGGCCGCCACTGAGTTTCTTTTCATCTGCCAGTATTGAGATACAAGGATTTTATTCTTACTCTGTAAACTTTTTTGAAGTTATTAATGTATTTATTGTACATCTCGTAACTTGCTTGTTTTTTTAATTTATTTTTTTATTAGTATCAGGTGTACAAAACTACATAACAGTTAGACATTTAAACCCCTCATAACATGATAACCCACTCCCCAAGCTACTACCCCTCTGACATCTTATATAGATGTTACAATACCATCGACTATCTTTTCTTATTGTACTACACATCCCATGACTATACTTATATATTTAGTTATAGTTGACATTCAATGTTATTCTACCATAGTTCTTTAGGTGTATAGCACATTGGTCAGACATCTAAACAGTCTATGACGTGATCCTCTTGATAAATCTAGTGCCCATTTGGCACCTTACATAATCTTTACAATATTGTTGATTTTATTCCCCATACTGTATTATCTACCAATTTGTATTTCTTAATGCCTTCACCTTTTCCACCCTGCCCCCAACCCCATTCCAATCTATCACCCTGATAGATCTAGTACATATCTGGCACCACACCTAGTTTTTATAGTATTATTGACTATATTCCTTATGCTATACCCTACATCCTCATGACTACTGTATAACAACCAACATGGACTTCTTAATCCCTTCCCATTTCACCTGTCCTTAACCCCCCTCCCATCTTAAAGAAGTCCCTCTAAGATCCCTTGTAATACTGGTTTGGTGGTGATGAACAACTTCAGCTTTTCTTTGTCTGGGAAGCTCCTTACCTGTCCTTCAATTCTAAATGACAGCCTTGCTGGATAAAGCAATCTCGGTTTGTATGTCATTGCTTTTCATCACTTGGAATATTTCCTGCCAGTCCCTTCTGGCCTGCAAAGTTTCTGTTGAGAAATCAGCTACAGCCTTATGGGAGCGCCCTTGTAGGTAACTGGTTGCTTTTCTCTTGCTGCTTTTAAGATTTTCTCTTTGTATTTAACCTTTGGCATTTTAATTATATGTCTTGGTGTTGGCCTCTTGGGTTTATCTTGTTTTGGACTGTGCTTCCTGGGCTCGTATATCTATTTCCTTCATCAGGTTAGGAAAGTTTTCTGTCATTATTTCTTCAAATAGGTTTTCAATTTCCTTGCTCTCTCTCTTCTCCTTCTGGTATCCCTATAATGTGAATGTTGGTATGTTTGATATTGTCCTGGAGGCCCCTTAAACTCCCCTCAATTTTTTGGATTCTTTTTTTTTTTTTTTGCTGTTCTGGTTTGGTGTTTTCTGCTATATCACTGGTTGGATCCTTTGCTTCATCTAATCTACTGTTGAATCCCTGTAATATATTTTTCATTTCCATTATTGTATCCTTTATTTCTGACTGTTTCATTTTTATGGTTTCCATTTCCATTTTTATGCTTTCTATCTCTCTGTTAAAGTTCTCCTTGAGATCACTGAACATTCTTATAACCAGTGTTTGGAACTCTGCATCTGATAGATTGTTTATCTCTGTTCACTTAGTTCTTCTTCTGGAAATTTGTTCTGTTCTTTTATTTGGGATGTTTCTTTGTCTTCCCATTTGGCAGCCTCCCTATGTTTGTTTGTACATATTAGTAGGTCTGCAATGTCTTCCGGTCTTAGTACAGTGGCCTTATGTAGTAGGTCTGCTGTGGGGTTCAGTGGTAGTCTTTCTGGTCACCTGAGCCACGTGCTCCAGGTGTGTCCCTTGTGTGGGTTGTATGTGCCCACCTCTTGTAGTAGAGCCTTGGTTGATAATTGCACATCAATGGGAGGGACTGATCCTTGGGCTCACTGATTGTGAGGACTGGCCTTGACTACAGTGGAAGAGTTGTTGGCCTGCCCAATCAGCCCCTTAGGTTTGTCATGTTTGGAGGTGGCAGGGTGATGTTCCAGCTCATTTTGAAGCTGTTCACTGTGGGTGCCAGCCCCAGGAAATCCTTGGAGGGGATACGCTGTAGGTCTACTTCAGCCACAGCCCGTGCCCCATCCAGGACCACCCAGTGGGAGCCAGTAAGAAATCTGCAGATGGCTGCCACCCATGCTGTGCCTTGAGAGGCCAAGCCATGAACCAAGGCTGGCTGCCACTAGGGCCAGCTTAGGGCTGCTCAGCCAGAGCTACAGGACACACTATGGCCAGATGATGATTGTCTGGGTTCTGTGAACCTTTGAGAGACCATAGGAAAGTCTG
Organism: Hipposideros armiger; assembly: GCF_001890085.2. NCBI lineage: Eukaryota > Metazoa > Chordata > Mammalia > Chiroptera > Hipposideridae > Hipposideros > Hipposideros armiger. Next base: position 858,822 of record NW_017731703.1, read on the forward strand.
CAGCTTGAGTCAAGGCAGGTGATCTGCATGAAAAAGCCACTGAGAGAAGCCTAGGCATGCCCGAAAGTTGGGCGGGGCCAGGTCGCTAATTGCCAGGCCTGACACGGTGAACTAACTGCGGAGACTCAGAAATGTCAGCCACCTGTGTTCGCTCACTGGGAAGTGGGAGGGCTCAACAACAACAAAAAAACAATGGCCTCTACCAGCTCCCCCATGCAGGAGAAAGATGCCTTTCCAGACCCCATGGAAAACCAGACAACTCAATTTCCCACCATCTGTCCCTGCCACCTTTTCAGCTGCTGAACCAGTGCTGAAGCTCAGAGTGAGTGATGCCATTGGCAGGTAAGTCAGTGCACAGTCCCTTTAAGAGGAGCACCTGTGAGTGCAGCTGCATTCAGTCTCACTCAGTGACAATCTCCACTGGTTCTCACAACCCAAAATTATGAAGACTTCTCTCCCCAGCACTGGAACCCTGGGCTGCGTGGGGTTGGTATCTCTTGCTCCTTTAGGGGATGGGGAGGGGGGCACAGCTGAAATAGCCCTCCTGATCTTTAATGGTCACATGCGGGTGTGAGACCAGCTAGTTCCGTGTCTCTGACCTTCCTACCAGTCTGGAGGTGGCTTCTTCTTCACGTCCTTAGTTGAAAGGCTTCAGTTCAGCTTGATTTTATGCAGTTTTCAATAATGGTTTTGAAGTTAGTTGTAATTTTGATGTGGTTGTGAGAGAAGGTAAACACAGCATTTACCTACTGTGCCATCTTGGTTGTCCTTTACTCTGTAATATTAAGTACTATGAACCTGGATTTTTGTCAGACCCTTTCTTTTTGGCTACTATACCAGAGAAAATTGAGTGTTGTGGAAAATGAAAAGTCTTCAATTAATATAAAAAAGGATATCTTAGCTGCTAAAACTGTGTGAGTTGACGGTTAGAGCTGTTCAAATATGCTTATATTATTACTTGGGTATAAAAATGTGAATTTCTAGTAAGGCCCACTTATGCTTTCCAAACTCATTTGTCAGTATAGTCTTCATATATATAGTGTGTGTACACACACATATATTTTTAAGCAATGAAGAAAGACAAACTTTTAAACTGAAAAGTTTTTATTCCTAAAGTTGGTAAAACTTTACATATATCTTTAACAAATAAGTACTGATCTGAGTCTTACCTGGGGAAGAGTTTGTGTCATTGACATAAAGTAGACCCCAAAAGACATACACATGTCTTTTTAAGTCATTACACAAACAATTTGGATAACTAATAATGAATACATCACCAATGCTAGCAAAGTGTAGTCTACTTATATGTTTGATATGTTTTTTATCTAAATACACATGTGACATGAAGTTAACAATCATGTTACATAGATCTGGATACTCCCTAGGAAACAATACAAAACAATGATGTTACTAGAAAATCTGCCATCTCATTGACTCAATTCTAAATTCAATTCAAAACGTATGCTAAGCACATAAATGGTCCAATACTGTAATCAAGTAATCAAGATATCAAAATTAATAATACCGTGGGTCTGTCCTCAAGAAACTATTAGAAAAACAAGTATATGCAAGCAATTCTGATACAAATAAGACTACTGCAAATACTTCGAGATTGACATTAATTTTCTGTGGGTGTCTTGAAGGTTTGGTAGAATATCAAAAGTTAGAAAAGCGGGGAAAGAAAGAAATAGAAATTACTTCTATTCATTAACTTGACCATAGCCCAAGATGTGTGAGCAATCATGGTACATGTAGGAAGGCTGGTAGGGGTGGGGGATGGATAAAACAATGTTGAAATTGGGTGAATGGATTTAAGGAGTGTGATATTGTAATTTATAATAAGAAATATATATTTGGTCTTTGTACCTGGCACAAAGCTCCTAAAAGCTTATGAATTTCCTAAGTGATAAAAGAAATAAAGGTGAAAGGATAGTCTTTTGTTATTCATAACAAACTCCTTTCAATCACACCTGAGTTTATGTTAATAAAGTGACTTTTGGAAAGCCCCAGGGATGGAGGATTCTTGCCTGGGAAAGTATGTGATTAGAAGGCTGGGATTTTTATCACTATGCCTCAACTCCAGGGAGAGAAAAGAGGCTAGAGGTTGGATAAATCACCAATGACAATAATTTAATCAATCACGCCTATATAATGGAACCTCCAGAAAAAAGTCCAACTGTAGGGGTTCAGAGAACTTCCCATTGCTGAACATGTTAAGGGCTGAAAGATAAACACCCTTAGAGAGGGTTGAAAAGTTCTGTACCCCTTCATACATATACCTTCCCTTATGCATATGTCAACATAAGAATGTCTAAACCAGTAGAAAGTTTTTGTAAGAGCCAAACTGATGACAATTCAGGGAAGCAAGATCTTAAATGCTCCAGACAATGACAGTTTTGTATTTCCTTTTATACATTTGGAATTAAGGAGGGAAGTAAGGAAGATTACATGAAGGTAGGGGAAAGCAAGGTGGGAAAATCTCTATGATTGGATTACAGGATAACAAGATTATAAGCTCCCTTGAAGGTGGTTATACCTCCAAGGGATTTGAAAAAGATAATTACTCTGATATTTCATTTATCTAGATGCACAAGAACAGTGGACGGGGCTTGCTTAAATGGAAGATAAACCTTTTACTAAAAAAATTATATGCCTGGGGCATGACTACCCACCATGACTTGCCCAGTCATGAATTTATGAACACATTGCCCTGTGAGGTTACTTTCAGTCATGGATTTATTACAGAACCCCTTTTTTTGTCACACATATCTTCCATCTGGCTGTTTCTAAGCTATACCCTTTTATAATAAACTGCTAATCGAGCAAGTAAACTATTGTCCTGAGTTATGTGAGTCAGCCATTCTAGGAAATTATCAAACTCTATGACAGAGATAAAAAGCTTCTGATTTATAGTCAGTCAGTAAGAAGCACAGGTGGCAATCTGGATTTGTGATTGGTGTCTGAAGTGGGGAGCAGTCTTAACCTGTGGGTCTCCTCTAACTCCAGCAGCGAGTGTCTGAATTGAGTTAAATTTTAGGACACCCAGTTGATGTCCACCAAAAACTGGAGAATTGCTTGGTATGGAAAACCCCACATGTCTGATGTTAGAAGTGAACTGTCAAAAGTATTGAGTATGGTTGTAATAGAAAATAGAGTAGGAAATAGAGTTTTCCCTTTCAGGGAGAAAAATCCTACACATAAGCAACTATGTCAAAAGCTATTGTGATAGTTGAGGCAAAATGTCATAGTGACCTACTTATTTAAAGGTGTTTAATAGAAAATAAAGGAGAGAAATTGGGGACAGGGGTAAAACCATCCCCCCACCCACACCCCACCCCACCCTCCAAAAAGAAGAGTATAGCTGTAAAGGGAAAGAAACAACCAGTGATAGCTGGAGGATAAAATGGGTTAAACATAATTGGTTTTATTCTGATTGTTGTGTGGGGGTTCAGATTGAGCCACCCCAAGATGTGCCTCAGTGGCATATAGATTATTTTGAGCTAAAGGCAACTGAGACCTTGTGGGCTCGAGAGAAACCCATGCTGCCCAACCCTTGACAATCTAGAGGAATTTGAATTAGGAGCCTTGCACATAATAAGACATTATCACAGATAACGCTTTTTGACCTAAAAATATGGCAGGGCAAACTACTATTTACTGAACATGTGCTTTCCTTGCAATGACCTTCTGAAACTCCAAGGTGCTTTATTTTATCCCTAGCTCAAAATAGCATATGTAACATACTGTTCCTTTTTGTCTTTGAACCTTTCATGTATGCAGGGTCTCTGATTCTCTCATGTATGTGGGGTTCCCGGATGCACAAAATTAAACTTGATTTTCTCATGTCAACTGTCTCTTGTTGACTTGATCACGTGACCAGCCAAAAGCACCACTGGAAGGAAAGGGGGATTTTTGCCCTCCTCCACAGTTGTGAGAAATAAAGAAATGTTTATTTGCTGATAAGGATGATGCAGTAAAGAGGGAAATATTGATGATACCCTTCAATGTGTAATAAAGAATGAGGTTTGGTAATACAGTCTCAGCAAAAGGACACAAGTCATAGTAAATGAGCCCAGATGGATATTTTGGGGTAGAGTTGGTAGAAGTGGAAATTCTCTTATAGTTGAAACTGAAGGCCAACCGAGTCCAGAGCTCAGGACTCATGCTGCTAATCAATAGACTGACATAGGAGTTGGGCCATAGAATAAGTGTTTATTATCAGAGCACTAGTAGTCTGAGAAGACAGCAGGTTAACACCTCCAAAAACTGCCTTAACATTCTCAGACCGCCTTAGGATATTTAAGGGGAAAACTGGGTGCTCCTCCAGAGGCTGTGTGAGGGTTCCGGGGCGTGCATGGAGCCTGCCCTCTGGCAACTGGGTTCTCTGGTGGAGTCAGCAACCCAGGAACAATGATGGGAGTAGCCTGGAAAGAATGCAAGAGCATAGGGATTGTGATCAATAAGCCTAAGGGTATCAATCATAACTTTCAGAGTAATTTTCTAAAACAGGGGACTGGGTGGGACAGGGGACATTCCAAGCTCAAGCAGAGTTCAAGCTGCAGGGGGATGCTCTATTACTAAGCTTTAGATCAAGGACAGGTGAGGCCTCTATTATGGGGACCCCAACCAGGCCCTGCTTCATAATCACTTCTATTTTCTTTGTTAATGATAATAAAATAATGTAAGCTTATACTGAGGATAGGGAAGGAGATTGTACCTTTTAGAGATGAACAGAAAATATAAAATTGCATAGTTCACAGGAAAGACAATGGACTAAGCTTCAAAATCCTCTTTCGGTGACTCATTATTAAAGTGAGACTGGTAATATGACTGCGCTATTTTTTAGGGAAGTGCAGCTGACTAAAACATAAATGGGGAAAGTTATTAGATGTAACTAAGTGTGCAGCATAAATAAATACAGTACTACAAAAGTAAAAAAAAAGCAAGGGTTAAAGATCACATGCAATGGGATGCTCAAAATGACTGACAACAGAATAAAGTTAGCTTAAAAGAGAATAAAGTTAATGGGAAGGGGATGAGTTGTGAATTAAAAGTATGTCATTGGATTTAAAGGTGATTTGAATGAAAGATTTACTGGAGTAATAGAGTGTGATTTGGAAAAGCATTGATACGATCATGAACTGACTGAGGTAGGATGTAAGGTAAAATCATTGGAGAAAATTAGATCATGTAATTGAAAGTTTGGGATATTGGAAGTTCAATTTACAGGGATATTGAAATTATTAAGAATGATAAAAGGGGTATTGTTGGAAATAAGGGTGGTGACCTAGGAAGTAAAATATTCAAGAAGATGAAAGAGATGAAGGGAATAGTCACAGAGTAGCTTGCACATTGAGGAGGCTTTTATTTTTGACCTTGAATTTTACACAGCACAATAGAAGTTAAGGAAATGGAGAGATGGGGCAAATGAGGTCAGAAAGAAGACTATCCATACAATTATATGGGGGGTTGCAGTCCAGGGAGTAAAGTATGACCTATGACTCTGGGCTTCTTGTCCAGGGGGAAAAAAAATTACAGAGGAAATCCTGAGGTCTCAAGGCTGCAGATGGCTGAGGGAAGGAGGGTTTGGAGACATCTCACCAAAACTGAGGATGAATTCTGGGGCCTCTACCTAATATTGCTGTTTGTGATTTGGATTCAAATTGAGGGATATTCTTACTTCTAAAATCAACTCAAACATGCACAACCATTTTAGCATGAAGAGCATTTTTTTAAGTTTAAGAAAAATATAGAAATATATCTCTGTGACCATAGACAAAGATTATTTAAACAGGCACAGATTAAATAAACAAAAACAAAAACACTTACCTGCCTTACTCTTCAAAATTCAGTATTTCTACAAGTAAGAAGACAATTTGGAGGCTGTGAAAAGACATTTACAATTCTTATAACCAGTAAAGACCTCACATCTAGAGTATTTAAAGAATTCCTACAAAAGCATAAGGAAATTATAAATGATCCTGTAGAAAAAATAGTAGAAAATATGAGTAGTTAATATTATAAGCAGGTATCTGAGAAAAAAAAAATTTCTCAGCCTCAAGCACAAATGAGAAGCCATCTTATAAACCAAACCCACTGAATAAATAGGAAAGCATCACAATACTAAATATTGTGAGGATCTAGGCCAAGTGTAAATCTTATTATACTAACGGTGCAAATAAAACTGGTAAAATCATTTTTGAAAAATACCTGCAATATCTAATAAAGTTAAAGGTCCCAGTTTCCATGACCCTGAAATTCTACTCTAGATCAATCATTTTGAAAAACTCTGGCTCATACACACAAAGGGAAGTACAGGATGCTCATAGCATCACTGTTTATGAGAGAAAGGGTTCTTGGAATCTTCCCAAATTAGTTCACCTCCAAAGGGCCCTTGAATACCAGTGATCCAAAATGTCTAAAAAATGATTTGCTTATTTCTCCTGGTATGAAGAAGAAAACCAGTTTTCTTAGTCTTCCCTTAATGAGGTCATCCAACAATCTCAGTCTACTTTATCTGAAGCTATTCAATGCTTCCTCTTTAACTGTTACTCCCACATCTATCCAACTTAAAAACAACCCTATTTCTCTGTGTTCCATCTCCTTATCATTCTGCTCTTCCAAAAAAAGTTCCTGTTTCTATCATCATGTCCTGACAGCCACCCCACCCCCACCCCTGCTCAGCTTTTCTGAAGTTACTCAAGACCTTGACTTGCTCCCCTGGCATTCAGACACAGCATAAGGGAAGTTGCCTTCTTCTCAAGTAGTTACTGAAAGTTTCACCAAGGAGAGAGGGGGTGAGAGACACTGATATTCAAGCAAGCAAGTTTATTAACTTGCTGGGCTGAGACCATGAGAGGCGTCAACCCCGACTAAGGGGAAGGATCTAGTTTTTATAGGGTGGAGTAAGTAACCAGTGGCAATGGTTGGTGATGGCAACGACTGGTGGGGGCAATGGCTGGGGACAATGGCTGGGGGTTTTTGGAAAATTTCTACTTGTGCCAAGCAGGATATGAATGATGTATTGCCTGCTGGGTGTGCGCCCGTTACTGCATGGCTGAGCTGGCCTCCAGGGCGAACAGTACCTTACAGTTACTTTTAATCCTTGGTCTGTATCTGACTTACATGCAGTATTAAAGTACTCCCCTGACCCCCCCCCCCCCCCCGCCAATCACACACACAAAGAACAACAAAAACAGAGAGGGAATAATTCTGTATAAAATTTTATAAACTTGAGAGATGGGATAATATCTCCATCAAAGTGCTCTTATGAATTCAAATTACAAATCCATGGGACAATTATTTCTGTGAACCTGGATAGCCCCCAGTGAGATATATTTTATTTTTTTCCAATTATGCCTATTGGTATCTGCATGCTAATTGGACTAGTCCTGTTACCTAGTCAACCTTACTAGCACTTACCAAATTTTTAAACAGGCTATCTTCTTTTTCATTTGAACTGCTCTATGACCTCTGATATAAGTTTCCCAGGTACTAGGTGATACAAAAGGTCTATAAAAATGTGCTACAGCTACAAGCTTAGTTATCAAATTTCAGTGCTAAATAGAGTCTATAACCTTTCTCTCTCACAGTGTCCCCAAGAAAACTTAGACTATGAGGCTAAGAAATTTGGAGCAAATTTATAAAACTTGACTTGTCATAACAGATGATTTATGGGCAATCTTTGTGCCTGTAGCTGTTGCCATATGGACCACTCAGGAAGTTCACTGAAACTCCTGCAATTTACATGCTCTGCTTTGGGAAATAATGAGGATTCTGGACAATTTTATCAAACAATCACTATCATCACCAATTCACAAATATGTGGCGATTGAACAGCATGCTACTGAACACCCAGTGGTCAAAGAAGAAACCAAAAGGAAAAAAGGAAAATTAAAAACAAAAAAGTGTGT
>NW_017731703.1:866844-918456 GCF_001890085.2 Hipposideros armiger
AGAGAGAGAGAGATATTAAAACATACCAAAACTTATGGGATACAACAAAAATAACTCTAACGTGAAAATTTGTATTGATAAATACTTATATTAAGAAACAAGAAATAAGTTGTTTATTAAATAAGCAACTTTATTCCTCAAGGCACTAGAAAAATTAGAGCAAATTAAGCCCAAAGTTAGCAGAAGGAAATAAATAACAAAGACTACAGAAGAAATAAATAATACAGACTAAAATAATAGGAAAGATTAATAAAACTAAGAGCTGTTTTTTAAATAGAAAAAAAAATCGACAAATTGTTAGCTGCAGTTATCAAGAAAAAAAGTGGGGATTCCAATAAAATTTTAAATGAAAGAGAAGACATTACTACTGATACCACGCAAATGCAAAGGGTCATAGGCAACTCTTAGAAACAATTATATGTCAACAAAGTGGAAAACATAGAAGAAATGGATACATTCCTAGAAACATACAACCAACCAAGACTAAATCATGAAAAAAAATGGAAAATCTGAATGGAACAATTCTAGTGAGGAGAATGAATCAGTAATCAAAAGCCTCCCAACCAAGAAAAGTCCAGGGCTATATTGCTTCACTGGTAAAATCACATATTAATGAATTTTCTAATTTTCTTCATGTGATTAATTCTTGGTTTCATACCATTCAGTTTGGAAAAGATGCTTGATATGATTTCAGTCTTCTTAAATTTATTAAGACTTCAGGGAAAGGCTGGGAAATAAGTGGTTTTGACTGCTCCCTCTGGGCTGAGCCTTGGCGGGATAGCTGGTTAGGATTTGCTGCTTTGTTTGCTACAGTCCTGTAGGACTCATGAATGGAAGCCCTTTTGGCTGTCAGAGTCAGACATCTGGTGACCTGTTCCCCAGCAGTAGCTGTAGAAGCTGGAGTGAAGGTGTGTGCAGAAGCTCTTTCCAGGAATTTTCTGGTGATGTGGGGCAGACCGGAGTGCTATCAGCTCTCCTGGTCTCTGGGTAGGATCATACTCAGCCCTCAGAACCAACTATTTCAATGTGGGTATTTTCTCATTTGTCTGATGTATAGGAGTTGCTCAGCTAGTTTCTGGGTCTCTTTCAAGGAGAATTGTTCATTGCATAGCTGTACACTTGGTGCATCCATTGGAGAAAAGGATCTCAGGAGCCTCCTATGTTGCTATCTTAGTCAGCTCCTCTTTTACTATATTCTTAGGCATAGTTCTCATCAAGGGCATGATCTCTTACACATTCCAATTGCTGACAGTCCAATGACATGCTCAACAGATGATATAGCTAGTTCTTCAAGGTCAACAAGAAAGTGAAGGCGAGCCCACCCTGGAAACTACAAACCTGAATTTTAAAATGACTCTTATTTCATCTCTATACTTAAAGACAGATTTTGTCCATCTTAAACAACAGAGTCACTGACCAAGTATCTACAATTGCCTATTACTTACTCATTGATGTGGCTTGGCCAAAATTTAGTCAGGCTGCCCCCAGTCGCCACTTCCTACACTCCCATGAGCTTTAGCTAACTCCCAATTTTAAAGGACTACTAAGGGGTAGAACATCCTCTCTTAAAAGCTCTTTTTGATAATCAGCTGGCCACAGCAAGAAACATTTCCTGTTAAACCATGCTGTCTGCTCATTCCCACCTGCTTCAGTGATTTCGCCTCAAAGTTCATGCTGACCCTGCTTACTACTCCCTATAAAAGAAAAGACTTTTTCTGTTTGATTTTTAATTGCTTTCATATTTCAAGGTCTGAATGTTCTCCCTATTGCACTAGTGTTTTCAAATAGTCTTTCCTTACTGTATGTTTTTAACAACATAGAGTATTATGCACAATTAAACAAAAATATATGATGATTGTAGTCTGTCTCATATAAATTAATTATGTCTTACATATATAAATTTTTAAATCATGTAAAATTCCATGGGAATAATAAGCACCTTATTAAGAATGGTAGCTACATTGTAAAGGAAGGAGTAGTTAGTAGATTTTTTTTCATAGGAACTATGCAGAGAGATTCAACAGTTTGGTAACATTTCAGTTCTTAAGTTGGATTTCGGGTGCATAAGCATTCATTTAATATTTATATCACATTGTATCTCTAAAATACTTTAATTTCTTTTTAAGGCTTAGATAGTAAGGAAGGGAACAGATGAACAATAACAGAAGTGACAACAGGATAAAAGGGAGAGCAAATATATAATATTTTTATATATTTGTTTTATTATCAAGGGTTAAAAATAAAATGAAAACTATGATGGTGATTCTCAAACTGTTTTCAATCAAAAGCTTGGGTACTATGAGGTATCTCTTGGCATAGTGTTTATAAGTACAGGATTTGGTGTCAAAAAGTTCTAGAATTAAATTTTCTGTTGACACCTTCCATTTCTATCACCTTTCGAAACTGACATAACCTTTTGAGCTTCTGATCCGTCATCTGTGAGATGTGATAAAACTGCTACCTCTTTGGCCTATTATGAGATAAAATAGAGATGCCTAGGTGTTTAAACTATTAAAATTTGTTAGGCACGGCCAGAGGAATGAGTTGTGGGAGACCTAAATTGTTCTATTAGAATTTACTTGGCATGTTTGAGCTGCTGCAGGTCAGGCTAGAAAAGACCATAACCTCCCCGAGCAAAAAGTTGTATGGAGTTTTATAGGGATGGTAAATGAGGCTGTTCCCCTTCAGTGCTTCAGGGGGTTTTCTTTGCACTGTCTCTCGCAACAGAGGGTTTCGGGGCATGAGCAAGCCCTCCGATTCCACATCCTAGCCCGTAGGCGGCTGTTTGGATAGCCCAGGCCCACTGATCATAAGCGCCTAGGAGACAAACACAACCCAGCAGGTACAAGGTACAAAGCAAGACAAATGACTTTCAGGATAAGATGGTTTCTGCTCCTGGCCTAACGAAGTTTATTCTTCAAATAAAAGATTATCACAAAACAATTATAATAATATATCTTCCACATGCTTTCTACAGCTGGACTCAGGACTACAACAAAGCCTGAGATTTCATATTTGAAGAAATTTAGTCTGCAGAATTTGGAAAAACAAAGAAAAGAAAAGGAATTTAAGAGACCCTTTTTGAAGTTAGAAGGCTTGCATTATAGTTCCAACCCTGACACTGGTAAGGTATATTATATTGGCCTCTGTGAAATATATGTGTTGAGCTTATATTAGTAATATGCCTCAGCAAAGTGATAAATGCTGAGGAAAGGCTGTTAACATGACACATTTATTCCCTTTGTGGAGCTTTCATTTCCTCTTCTACAAAATGAGTGGCTCAAGTTCAATGTTATCTTTGTTTTTTGTTCAAGATCCTATAATTTCTAACTAACAATTGCTTTGCCAGAGCTGATCTTGTTTTTTTGATTAACACTGAACTACCACAAAAAAAAGTCAACTATGTGCACCAAAGGCATACGTTTGTATTTGGTGAGGATCTGTGATCATGCATGTTGATTAGGCCAATGTAGGAAAATAGACAACTGGAACAAAGGTGGGGTTGGGGATGTGGAGGAAGCTGAAGAAATTAGTGAGCATTAGAACCTCAATATTATCTATGCTAACAGTAAAATAGATTCCAAATGGGTCCACTTGTTACTTTTTCTTTTTTTTTTTTTTTCTTTAGTTTCTACATCCTTGTCCCAATCTCTACCCTCTCTTATCTGTACTACTATGGAGATATTGAGGAGGAAAATTTTTCCTCTACACTTTAAGTTTCTTCTGGTTGGTCTAATAACTAAATTGACATGAGACAGATTACCACGAGAAAACAAATTAAAGTTTGCTAACATATGTACCTCCTATATACATGGGAGAGACCCAGGAACGTTGATTGAATTGTCTAAATGGCAGAAGCTATCACCTTCAACACCACCTTCAGTTCAAGACAAAGGAAGATCTTGGGGATGGGGTGTCAGTTATGGGTTATTACCATGAAAAGCACAGAAAACAAGGGTAAGATTTTTATGCAGCTTTAGGTCCAGACCTTATCTGTTGATAATGAAGGCCAGCCTGGTACTGTAAGAGAAACACCTTTATAAATGGAGATTTTCCTTAAAATTGTAGATGTCCTTTTCCAAAGGGAAATTTCTACTTGGTTTTTAGAGCATTTCCCATGTCTTCTGCTTTTTAAAATTAACCAACTTAAAATAATCAATATCCCCAAAGAAGCATGGCAAACTCACCTCCCTTCAAAGGCCTATTGATTTTATTGCTACCATTTTGCCCAACCCTCTACAGTACATTATAAACAAGAATAGCCAGATTAATATTTTTAAAATAATTGTATCATGTGATTTCCCCACTTTTAATCTTAGAGTGGCTTCCCAATGCAGTCATAATAAGAATCTGTTAAAAAAAATTAAACTGAGAACATTTGAAGACCTAATATTCTTTATTAAATGATTCATGAATTGAGCAGCATCCCATCTATTAACTAGAAGGGGGCTCTAAGGGGTTGGGGCGATGCCATTTTGAGCCTGTGATTTTTTTTCTTTAACAAAACAAACACTCTTCTTGGCCTACTCTGAGTTAAATGATGTGCCCTTTCCCTGTGCACTTTACTTCTGGATCCTGACTGTCTCCCGTCACTTCACAGATACCACACCAGCAAAAGAGCATTTTTGTTTCTATTCCTTTACCCCACTGATTTAACTTCTGGCTTTGGGCCTAGGCACATGTTGTTTACTCTTTTTTATTAACTGTTTTTTAGCAGATCTTTAGTTGGTTGCCTCCTTTCAATGGCTTCAGTTTCAACTTAAACTTTGCCTTCCTTGTGCCCCAGTGCTAAGTAGCTTCTTGGTCACAAATTCAAAACCCTGTTTATAGTACACCTTAGGCAGGTATATGAGTCAGGGTTCCCCAGAGAAATAGAATCAGTCAACATAAGAAATGTCCAAACCTGTAGAGAATTTTTATAAGAGTTTATTTGAGCCAAACTGACAACAATTTTAGGAAGCAAGATCATAAGTGCTCCAGAGAATGACATTCTTGCAGTTCCTTTTATACATTTGGAATCAAACAGGGAATATAAGGAAGATTACATGAAGTTGGGAGAAAGCAAAACAGAGATTGGATTACAGGATAGTTAAGAGAATGTGCTTCTTTGAGAATAGTTACTGCTTCAGAGTTTTAAAAAAGACTTCAAAGGCATGTTAATCTAGATGCACAGAAACAATGGACAGGGCTTGTTTAAGGCAAAGATAAGCCTTTTTTACTAAAGAAGTAATGTACCTGGGGTGGGACTACCCACCATGACCTGCCCTGTTAGGAATTTTGATCAAGTCACTCTGTGAGGTTACTTAGGTGACTGGATGTCTCAGATAACAGAACCCCTTTTTCATCCACAAACCAATAGGAGATATAGAGCTAGAGCTAGACATATATACAGAGATTCATTATAGGAATTGCCTCATGCAATTATGAAGGTAAATCCCATCATCTGCCATCTGCAAGCAGAACCAGGAAAGCCAGTGGTATGGTTTAGTATGATTCCAAAGGCCGGAGAATCATGGCAGCTGTCCATATTGGTAACGGCAGATCTTTTTTGTACTTATTCTACTAATTCACCTGCTAATCTCTTCTGAAAACACCAGCTATCTGGACATCCCTTAGCCTAGTCAAATTGACACATAAAATTAACCATCACAGTAGTGAGTGAAGTTCTACACACACTACATCCTGAAAATACATGACAGCAGGGCCCCATTAGCACCACCACTCATAAATACCAAGTGCTCAATAGATATTAACAGATAGACTGTATGAAAGAATGAGTGAATCTGTGGGGGGCTATATCTCCATGTTACATATATACCCATATTATATATGTATTCTCATATTTTTATGTTGTCAGGGAAGAGGGAGTGAAATATATATAATACAATATTGTTTAACCCAGTATCACTAGAATAGTATCCATCTTTTAGAAATTGAAATATACTTTTTAATATTCATAGTCAAAAAGGAAAATGTGTCTATGCCTAAGGGTACAGATTAAAAATGCTTTAATCTGTAATTTTAATATATGAACTCAGGTACATGTTAAACAGCATGGATGATATTATCTCTCACCAAATCATACAGATTTTAAAGATCACTTTTAAAAAGTGATTAAGAAAACATCTAATTTGAACTTCTAAAAAGTTCAAATTAACTGCTCCAAAAAGAATAAAGAGGATATTATTTTAAAGTATTTTCCTCTTTGCAATTTAATATTATTAATCATTTTGTGAAAATGCTTTCCTTCACATATACACACAATATCTTTGCATAGTTATCCAGTGTATTCAAATGTTTGTTTATCAATTCAGGATCGTAGGTATAACTGAAATAATTGTTTTGGCAAAACGGCAATAAAAGAGAAAAACCTCAATCACTTATTATGCAATTGAACTTTTACTATATGGACACACACACACACACACACACACACACACACATTGAATTGGTAAAATTTTCTTTTTTGTAATGAATATAAAATTTAATGCATCTTCGTATATGGAATTTTTCTATATATTTTTAGTTATTCGAGAAAATTATGACATTGTTTCTTCATGAATGAATATTAGAACAGACAATAAATATAAATGGTATGCTCATAAACCTTAATTATAAGTATTTAACTATGTTTCATGATATTTGAGGGAAAAAACTATAAAACTGAAAATCAGATTGCAGTATAAATTAATAAATTGTTATAAAATAAAGCTATATTGTGATTGAAAATGTTTACCTTTTTTCCAACGCTAAGCAAGCTGAACTAAATTTAGCAGTATCATATGATATTGTTTTAGTTTATGTTTTATGATAAATATGATAAAACACATTTGCAATAAACCATATGGTTATGCGATATTTGTTTCTTAGGCAGTACCAATTGTGCAAAACTGGTTTAGACTTTTAAATGAATTTATTCATCATTCCAATCAAATAGTATGTCAATTCAATAAACAGATAAATCAATCGAAGACTGATTTAGAGAAGTATTCGAAAGGGATTGAAAATCACTATGTAGTCCTTTAAGGGGAAAGTATGTTCAAATACTTGTAGAAATGTGAATGTTAGGCATTGACTGAGTTAACTGATGAATTCAGAAAAATATTTTGATCTACATGTTCAGCCAAACTTAATGTTTAGAATGATTAAAGTGAAAAGTTTGAATTTAATTTTATCAAAGGGTTTTTATGTAATAAAACAGATTTATTGGGTATATAGCATCTGGTTCATTTTATTTTAGGAGTTCTAATAAAGAAATAAACATGTTTTCATGATTTAAAGTATATAATTCTAGTGAAAAAAGGAAATATGTCTATTCTAACTACTATATTTCATTTAAAACAATATGTGCCAATATCTATTATAAAATTAATCCCTTTATAATACTAATCTATTCTCTGATACTAACCTATTCTCTGGTATTTGGAATATTGATAAAAATTTGAGGCTTTTCTCTCCAAGGCAGAATTCTATTTATATTTAAAAAAAACAACAACAAGTTTTTTGTTCCTTAGAGCTTTTATTTATTTATTTATTTATTTTATTTAGCTATGTTATTTCCCTCATCTCTCCAACTTTTTTTCCTTAGTTTTTCTTAGAAATGGATACAGTTGACTACAGACTCTAATAGTGTTTTCACTGCAAGTAAAATTAGAATTACAATGATCCAATCACAGAATGGAATCATTGGTATTTGGGAATTAGCTCACTACCCATTTCTTCTATTGGCAAATTCCTCGATGCTTTGGAAATCCTTAGTGGTTCAGAGGCTCCATACTGCACAATCATAAACATTGAATGATAATCTAGCTTGACTTCAGAGTTTGATAGATAAAAAAGGAGTATAACTGTAACCATGGAGTTGGGTTATTACCTTGCTTAATTGTTTTGTCTACCAGAAGGCAACTGTTTTAGTGAGTAATAATGAAACAGGTTCTGGTATACAAAAATTATGTATGCATGTTCACAATTAGGTTCTTTGGTAAGTACCAAATGGCCAAGAGAACTCTAATACATAGAATATAACTGGAGAAGAAAGTCATTTAATAAATGGAATAGATCAGGTGTTAGAGAAATGATTTCAACTCTTTTCAGCCAATTGCATGTCATTAATATGCTGTTATAGTCATGTACTACATGTCTTAGTATATCTTAGGAAAAATCTTAACTTTTCCTAACTCTATGATATTACAAATACTTAAATTTGGATGTGAAAAATTGGGGCAGATGGCCATTCACTCTGTATGCAAAATCAGAAATTTTCAATGTCATAAGAGGAAAAGTACTTGCTGATAACCTATACTCTAGCTTTCCCTAAATTGAAGATATGTTAGAAATAATAAAAATGTTAATTGCACAAAAATATCAGTTACACTAACTAAAACAAAAATACAATCTCAACAACAAATAACAAGGAAACATGCCCTGAGTCTAATATTAAGAGCTCTGATAAATGTGATTTAAAATAGGTTGTAAACCTTGAAGATATTTTGAGTGATGATGTGTGTAACAGGGGTTTAGGGGCAATGCTATTCTTATTCCCTTAGAAACCTGAATGATTTCATATCTTCAGGGCTGAACTGACTCTATAATTTAGGCCAAGTGGATTTCACTAATGCCAAGTTGGTAGACAGTGTTTCCAAGGCCAACACGTTGCTCCTTACATCTAAAGGGTTTAAAATATGGATTAATTTATGTGCCACCAAATAATTTTAGATAGTCCTCCTAATTAGAATATCGAAAACATTTTCCAAATGTATAAGTTATTCTTTTTGTTACATTTCCTAAACATATCATATTTTGATTACTCCAGAGGTAATACCAATATAAACACAATATTAAGCACAGAAAAAATGTAATGGGCCAAAAGAGTTAAAAATAAAATTTCTCCAAATTTTTCCAACCATAGATACAAAACCAATTAACAAGATTAATTAAATATAAGTACCTAGAACAGACCTTGAAACAAAAATCTCTCTCTTAGGATGGTTTTAGCTGTGACTTTGTGTTGCTGTATTTTCAATTTTGTTTGTCTCAAGGTATCTTTTGATTTCTTCCTTGATATCATTGTTGACCCATTCATTATTTAGTAGCATGTTATTTAGCCTCCATGTGTTTGTGTGTTTTTCTATTTTTTTTTCCTTGTAATTGATTTCTAGTTTCATACCATTGTGGTCAGAGAAGACGCTTGATATGATATCAGCATTTCTTTTTATTCATTGAGACTTGTTTTGTGGCCTAACATGTGGTCTATCTTGGAAAATGTTCCATGTGCACTTGAAAAGAATGTATATTCTACTGCTTTGGGGTGAAATGCTCTAAAAATATCAATTAAATCCATCCAATCTAGTGTGTCATTTAAGGCCACTGATTCCATGTTGATTTTCTGCCTGGAAAAGCTACCTCTTTATCAGTGTCATTGGGGTGTTAAAGTCCCCTACTATCACTGTGTTACTATTGACCTCTGCCTTTATGTCAGTCAATATTTGCTTTATGTATTTAGAAGCTCCTGTGTTGGTTGCATTAGTTTTTACTAGGGTGATGTCCTCTTGTTGGATTGATCCCTTTATTTTTGTGTAATTTCCTTGTCTCTTATAATCTTTGCTTTAAAGTTTATTTTCTCTGCTATATGTATTCATTTTCTCACTTCCATTTGTGTGAAATATCTTTTTCCATCCCTATATTTTCAGTCTGTGCATGTCTTTCAGTCTGAGCTGGGTCTTTTGTAGACAACATATGCATGGATCTGATTTTCTTATCCATTCAGCTACCCTTTATCTTTTGATTGGAACATTTAATCCATTTACATTTAAAGTGATTATTGATAGGTACATAGTTATTGTCATTTTATTGTTCATATTTTTTATCTTCATTTTTTTTTGTTTGTTTTGTTTTTCTTTTTCTTCTGCTTAAAAAAGTCATTTTAACATTTTTTGTATTGCTGGCTTGGTGGTAATGAATTCCTTTAGGCTTTCATTTTCTGGGAAGCTCTTTAACTATTCTTCAATTTTAAATTATAGCCTTGCTGGATAGACTAGCCTTGTTGGAAGCCTTTGTTTTTCATTATTTTGAATATTTCCTGCCACTCCCCTCAGGCCTGTAAAGTTTCTGTTGAGAAATCAGCTAGATAGTCTTAGAGGCACTCCCTTGTGAATAACAAGTTCTCTTTCCCTTGCTGCTTTTAGGATTTGCTCTCCATTTTTATGTGGGTTCATCTTGTAGGGATGCTCTGTGCTTCCTGAGCTGGTGTGTCTATTTTCTTCACCAAGTTAGGAAATTTTTAAGTCATTATTTCTTCAAATAGGTTCTCATTCTCTTGCTCTCTCTCTTCTCCTTCAGGTACTCCTATGATGTGGATGTTGTGATGCATGATGTTCTTCCACAAGTCCCTCAACTATCTTCAATATTTTAAAATTATTATTTTCTCTTTTTGTTGTTCTATTTGGGTATTTCGCTGTCTTCTAAATCGCTGATCAATCCTCTGCTCTCTAACCTCCTGGTAATATTTTCTATTGTATTCTTCTTTTCAGTTATTGCATTCTTTATTTCTGTCTGGTTCTTTTTTATGCTTTCTATGTCCTTCTTTATGCTTAGTATCTTTTTGTTGTAATTCTCACTAAGTTCCTTAAGCATTCTAATAATCATGTTTTAAACTCTGTCTCTAGCAAGTTGGTTGCCTCCATTTCATGTAGTTCTATTTCTGGAGGTTTCTGCTGTTCTTTTATTTGAGACATGTTTCTTCACTCTGCCTGCCTCTCTCTGTTTGCTTTTGTGTATTCAGTAGATATTCTATGTCTCTCAGTCTTTGCTGATTGGCCTTATGTAGCATGTGTCCTGTGTGGTCCAATGGTGCAGTCTCCCTGATCACCTGTGTGTGTGTGTTCCAGGAGTGACCCCTGTGGTGTGTTATGTGTGCTCTTCTGTTGTAGTTGAACTTTGATTGCTTTTGGTACATTGGTGGGTGGGATTGACTCCCAGGCTGACTGACTGTGAGGATTGGCTATGCCCAGTGTGTGAGCTGCTGTGTGGGGGCTGACCTTTCAGAGAAGGATTTGCCCCTGCATATCCAGGCTTTTGAGCCTGTTAAGATCACCCTTTGGTGTGCCACTTGTGGGGCTAACCATGTAATGTTCTGGTGTGGTCTGAAGCTGTCCTTTATGTTTGTTGTTTCTGGTGTCTCTTGGGAGGGGCTCCTGTGCAGGTCCATTGCAGCCTTACCTGTGACAGGCCTGTGACAACCTAGTAGGATCCAAAAAGTTCTATGTGGTTGGCTGCTGCCTGTGCTGGACTTGGAGGTGTGTGTGGGTGGCCTTGCTGTGAACCAAGGCTGGCTGCCCACAGTATTGGGCCTGAGGTGGCTTAGCAGAAGGGCCAGGGCCCCCTAAGCTTTCTCCCACCTGCCAGCTATCCATAAGGCTCAGCCATTGAAAGAGCATCATTAGGTGCATGGGCTGGTCTGGTTAACCCTGTGTTGAGAGTGCCCTCAGCAATACAGCGCTAGCTGGGTCGGGAGGGGCCCTTGGGAGTCATGAGATATGGCTGGTAGTTTTTACAAAGTTAATGCAAGTTTCAGTTCTTGCACTGGTGCTGGGCCCGTGACCACTTTGCAAAAACTCCCTGAGAATACCATAGTCAGCCACCGCTCAACTCAGGCCTGCAGGTCTCTGTGAGCCACCGAAGAGAGGCTGCAGCATGGGTTTTGGGTCATTGCCCAACACCAAAAGTTTTCCAGGCTGCTGCTATAAAAGGCTTTTGTAGCTTGTGGGGTAGGACCATGTGCTCAGTAGTCAAGAGTGTTCCAGGCAATGCAGTATTAGCTGTGCCGGATAGGGACCCAGGGGACACTAAGGTGGTATGTACCTGCAGATTTTACCAGACCAACGCGGTTTCAGATTTGGCCCTTTGGGGGAGGGTTCAACATAGAAAAGATGGCGCCCTCCTGTGGGCTACATGTGAGAGAGGCTCCATACAGGGATAATGGCAGCCATTCCTCTAGCTCTTGCCCTGCAGCCACACAACTCAGTCTTTCCCCACATGTCTCTGGAACCTCTCAAGTTGTCACTCCTCTACCAGAGACCAGGTAAGTGTTTGCAAGTGAGTGAGTCTGTGTGTGTATGCTCTCTAACAGGGTGCCTGAATTTCTAGCCGCCTTCCATCTAACTGGGATGAGAAAACAGAACCCTCACTGATTTTTCACTGCTAGATGTTGTGGGAACTCCCCTTCCTGGCACAGGACCCCTGGGCTGGGGAGCCCAGCATGGATCTGGGACTCCTCCCCCTCCAGAAGTACCTCTGCTACCTAGGTGTCCCTCTTAGTGTTTACCCACTATCTGTGGATTTGGGGTTGGCCCATCTCCTGTCTCAATCCCTCCTGCCAGCCTTGACATGGCTGCTTCTTTACATCCTGAGTTACAAGGGTTCTTTTCAGCTGATCTTCAGATGATTCCTGAGGTTGATTGTTCTATAATTTATTTGTAGTTTTGGTGGGATCTTGGGAAGCAGTAGGCATAGTGTTTACCTAATCTGCCATCTTGCTGCACCCCAAGCTGGATTTGTTTTTAAGGTACTCTTTCTACCTTATTAATTTATTCAAGAACACAAGCCCACCCTCGAATACATGACATACTTCTGGTCACAATTAGACATCAAAGACAGTGACATAGCGATTATCTTTCATGATTAGGCCTCATGTAAAGAGAAGTTTGATGGGGCTTCTGGAGGAAAAAAATGTTTCCTTTCTTTTTAAATAAAGCTACTGAAGAGAAACCCTAAGTAGGAATCCAACCTCCCAGAAAAGAGAGCATTAGAAAGAATTGCAGAGGGCATTGAACATAACTGGGGCCAGCTCTGTTTCTAGATTTTAAGTAAAGGGAACCTAAGGAAGTTCTTGTTGCTTAATCCAAATTTTCAGTTGTTTCAAACCAATAGAATTTTAAATGCTTTTCAGTGTTTATGAATACAACCCTATTTATACTTTTGACAACTAATAATGCTTAATCTAGTCTCTTACAACTGCTCTTTACTCATAGTAGAGTTAGTTTGTGTAAAATAACCTGCTTATAAAATAATCTGCTCATTGTTTAAAAGACTTGACAGAAAGTTACAGCTGGAACTATTGCTATAATGAGAGTAGTGTATGGAAATGAAGTCTAACAGCAGGAGTCCCTTGATGTATGTGTGGAAATAGAGGTACAAGAACAGATTTCTGCATATTGCAAGTATTAAAAGTTAATTCCTTGAAATGTTAAAAGTTAAAACTAAAAAAAAAAAAAAGAAAAATACTGTTGGGCAGAGGGCAACCACACCATATATATTTTTGGAATGGAAACCCACAAATTGCCATAAGTCCAATCTTAGCCGACCTTCATATTCCCATTGGAACATTCTTTGGGAAAATTATAAGACCACTGAAACACTCAGGACAATTATACTGCAAAAACACAACTCCAAAACCTCAGAGACTTATAATAGCAAAGGTTAATATCTTACTAACAATTCATGTTCATCATGGATAGCTGTGGCTTTTTGCTCAATATTATCTTGATTGTTAGAACAGGCTGATTTAGCAGCCTATCAGATAATTTGCAGTGTTTTAGCAGAAATAAAAGGGATATTACAAGTCAAGGGTGACACATAAAAGATTCTGCTAAGAAGTGACAGTTTACTTTTGCCCACATTTTATTTCCAAAGAAAGTTACTCCTGACATAAGCAAAATGGGAGAGTGGGAATATCAAATCTTCTTGCAAGAAGTGGTGGAGAGAGACATAAGTCACATGGCCACATCTAAAATCAAAGGACCACAGATATATGATCCTCCTACAAGAAGGATTGAATATATATTGGGTTGTCGGAAAAGTCGTGACAAGTTTTTCTATGTTTTTCATTCCAAAAATGTGTCATGTCTTTTCCGACAACTCGATATAATTAATTACACAGCCTACCACAACCATACCCATCCCTTTTCTTATCCTGCTTCAGACACTTAGCTTCTCCACTTCTATCAGCCTTAGGGACTTTAGAATTCATCTTATTATGCTCATTGCCTTCAATTGAACCACAATATGAGATCCAGATACCCTAGATAACCCACCATCCTATTGACTGACTTCCACATAGCTCTGTGAGTTCTATGCATTGCATTTTCTGACCCTATTTATCAACTCCAAAAACCATTTCTCTGATCTCTTTAGAACTCATATTCTTTCACAATGTATTTTCTTATACCTTCAAACTATTTTCTAAATGGCCCTTTCTCTTTCTTGCTCTACCTGGAGCCTGACTCTCTCTTGACGACACTGCTTCCTCCTGCTGCCCTTCTTACTAGTTAATATTTTCTCTCCCATATGCATCGTACCATTGGGGGTTTGGTTAGAGTACATTTCCTCCTGGTTCTTTATTGCTATATCCAGACCATTTTACCTACGTTTGTGAACAACTTTCTACCTCTAGCTTTGAAGTGCATGCCATCAGCTTTTATGTTTCAGTCACATTCTACCCCCAGGTACTCCACCTCATTGCTTGAAGATTTTAGTTACTTCTTTACTGTCAGTGTCTCCAAAATTACTCCATTAATATTTTGTTTAATTTTAATATTCAGTCTCATGATAGTTCCCATACTCTGTTCTCTCAGGTACTCAATCAAACATGTGATTGGGATTTTGCAGATGTAATTAAGGTCCAAATCAGTTGAAATTAGATTCGATACTTATCTTGGGTGGACCTGACTTAGGTGAGCCTTTAAAAGGGTGTGGGATATTCCAGGTAAAAGAGACTTAAAGCATGAAAGGGGTTTGACATGAAGTATATTCTCCATTACTGGCTTTGAACTTGAAGGGGGCCATATGGCAAGAAATGCAGTCAACTTCTGTGAGCCCAGATGACAGCCAAAAAGAAAATGGTGATCTCAGTCCTACAACTCAAGGAACTAAAAATTGCTAACATCATGAATGAACTTGTAAGCAGATACTTCACCGTAGCTTGGCCATCACCTTGATATCTGCCCTGGCGTACCCTGAGCAGGGAACCAAGTCATGCCATGCTTGAAATTTTGACCTAATGGTATTGCGAACCAATAAATGGGTGTTTTATTTTTTTATCTTTTTATTATTTTACTTTATTTATTTATTTATTTGAAAGGAAAATTTTACTTTATTGTTAATGTGATTACATGAACTTTTATAATGTGAACCATCTACCTATTTTATAGGTGGCTAACAGTTAATACTGAGTGTAATTGGAAGTCTGGGTTGCATTTCAAATCTTTTTTTCTAAAGATTTTTATAAAAATATAGCTAACATACAACATTATATCAGTATCAGGTGTACACCATAGTTGTTCAACATTTATATATGTAATCACCATAAGTCCAGCAACCATTTGACATCATACTCTGCTATCACAATATTACTGATTTTGTTCCCCATGCTGTACATTACATCCTCATGACTTACTGGTTTTATACCTGGGAATTTGAACCTCTTATTCCCTTTTGCCTTTCCCTCACCTTTTAAAATTTTTCAATTATAATTAACATTTAATATTATTTTATGTTAATTTCAGGTTTGTTTTATAGTGGTTAGACATTTGTGTAATTTAAGAAGTGATTCCCCTGACTAGTACTCACCTGGCACTATACATAGCTAATACCATATTATTGACTATATTCTCTTTGCTTTACTTTATATCCCCATGACTATTTAGTACCTGCCATTTGTGCTTGATCCTTTCACCTTTTTCATCATGTCCAAAACCCCTCCCATCTATCACCCTGATAAATCTAGTACCCATTTGACACCATACATTGTTATTATATTATTTACTATATTCTTTGTTTTATACCCTACATACCTATGACTACTTTATAACAACAAATTTGTACTTCTTAATCCCTTCCCCTTTATCACCCATTCTCCAAAACTTCTTTAATCTGGCAACCATTAAAATGTTCCCTCTATCTATGAGTTTGTTTTTGTTTTGTTTTTTGTTTGTTTGTTTTTGTTTGTTTGTTTTTCACACAAAGTCAATTTATTAACGGATAACAGTAATTTGAGTCCTGTTCACAGACGGCGACCCCCTTTCCTGCAGGTGCTGTCGGAAGGGATGGGGGTGACATCCTCAATCCATCCGGTCTTCGTTCCCGAGCTGGCAAGGGCTCTGAGAACTGACTGGGCCCCTGGTCCAGGGGTCTTGGTCCTATTTCCTCCCGTGGCCCGGAGTTTGATGTGGAGACCAGCTCCGTGCACCTCTGGGCCACATCCTGGGCAGCCAACATGGCAGCATATGGAGAAGATTCATCTCGGTCAGCCTTTACCTTCATCCCACCAGTTACACGGCAGTTGGTTTCCTTGCCAGAAAGATCGGTGACATGGACAAAAGTGTCATTAAAGGATGCAAAGATGTGGCAGACACCAAATACATTTTCTCCTTCAGCTACCTGAGGTCTGAGGCTGATGACCTGTTCTTCCTTCTTTTCCTTCCCCTTGTGAGGCGCTATTTCGGCGTGTCTTTTCCAGACGCCGCCACCGGAAGCTCTATGAGTTTGTTTTTGTTTTGTTTGTTTAATTTTTCTTTAGATTCCACATATATGAGAAATCACATTGCATCTGTCTTTTTCTATCAGACATACTCCACTCAGCACAATACCTCCCAGGTCCAGCAGCAGCCACAGATGTCAAGAACCCATTCTCTTCCCTGGTCAAGCAATATTCCATTGTATGTATGTGCCACCTACTCTTTATCCATTCATCCATTGATGGACTCCTAGGCTGCCTACTCATCTTGGCCATTGTAAACAACGCTGCAATGAACACATGGATGCAAACATTCCCTTGAAGTAGCATTTGTGTTTCTTAGCTAAATACCCAGAAGTGCGATTACTAGGTCCTTTTTTATCTCTTCTTAGAGTCTTTGTTTTAAAGCCTGTTTTGTGTGGTACAAGTATTGCTACTTCAGCTTTTTAATTTTTTTCTGTATGTCTTTCAATCTGAAGTTAGTCTCTTGTAGGCAGCACATGTAAGGGTTTTGTTTTCTTATCCATTCACCCACCCTATGTTTTTGATTAGAGCAATTAATCCATTTAAATTGAAAGTAATTATTGGCATATATGTAGTTATTGCCATTTTATTTATTTATTTATTTATTTATTTATTTATTTATTTATTTATTTATTTATTAAAGAAATTCCTCTAAGATTCCTTGTAATCCTGGTTTGTTGGTGATGAGCTCCTTTGAGTATTTTCTTCTCTAGGAAGTTCTTTATCTGTCCTTTGATTTTAAGTGATACCCTTGCTGGGTAGAGTAATCTTGGTTATAGATCTGCAGATTCTTGCTTTTCATCACTGAATATTCCCTGCCAATCCCTTCTGGCCTGCAAAATTTTTGTTGAAAAATCAGCTGACAATTTTATGGGAGCTCCCTTATAAGTTATCAGTTGCCTTTCTCTTGCTGCTTTTAGGATTCTCTCTTTGTCTTTAACCTTTGCCATTTTAATTTTAATGTGTTTTGGTGTGGGGCTGTTTGGTTTATTCTTGTTTGCAGCTCTCTGTGCTTCCTGAGCTCCTATGTCTATTTCTGTCTCCAGGTGAAGAAAGTTTTCAGTCATTATTTCTTCAAATAGGTTCTCAATCCCTTGCTTTCTCTCTTCTCCTTCTAGTACTCCTATGATGTTAATGTCCTTATGTTTGATATTGTCCCACAGATCTCTTAAATTATCCTCAAGTATTATTATTATTTTTTTCTTTTTGCTGTTCCAATTGGATGTTTTATGCTACCTTGTCTAACAAATCACTGATTGAATCCTCTGCTTTATCTAGTCTGCCAGTGATTTTTACTGCATCCTTTTACTGCATCCTTCATTGCAGTTGTTGTATTCTTCACTTCTGACTGGGTCTTTTTCATGGTTTCTATGTTATTCTTTATGCTTGCTATCTCTTTGTTGAAGTTTTCACTAAGTTCCTTGAGCATCCTTATAACCAGTGTTTTGAACTCGTAGATTGCTTGCCTCCATATCATTTGGTTATTTTTTGGTTTTTTTTTTTTTTCCTGTTCTTCAATTTGGGACATATTTTTTTGTTTTCTCATTTGTGCTGACTCTCTGTGTTTGTTTCTATATATTAAGTAGATCAGTTATGTCTCCCAATCTTGCTAATTGGCCTTATGTCGTATGTGCCCTGTGGGGCCCAGTTGCACAGTCTCCCTGGTCACCTGAGCCGGGTGCTCCAGGATTGTCTCCTATGTGGGTTGTATGTGTTCTTCTGTTATATTTGAGCCTTGATTGTTATTGGCACATTAGTTAGTGAGATTGACCTTCAGGCTGACTGGCTGTGGGGTTTGGCGACATCAACAGCTTATAGGTTGCTGTGTGTGGGGCTTACCACATGGAGTAGAATTCCCCCTAGCAGGCTCCGGAGCCTGTTGAGACCACCCTTTGGACCACACTTGTGGGGATAATGGGGTGGTTCTCTGCTGTGGTCTGAAGCCAAACTCCAACTATGTTGGTTCTGGGGCTTCTTGGGAAGGGCTCCAACACATGCCCAGGTCAGCCCTTGCCTGTGACTAGTCAGGGACTCCCTGGTAAGAACTACAAAGTGATCTATGGTTGGTGGCTGCCTGTGGTAAACTTGGAGGCATGTAAAAGAGGCCACACTGTGAACTGAGGACAGCTGCCATCAGTACCAGGTCTGAGGTAGCTCTGCAAAAACTTAGGACATACCAAGGCCTGCTGCTGGTTGCTGGCTTCCATAAATTTTCATCTGCCACATGGAGGTTTGGAGCTGGCCCATTTAGTGTCTCTGCTCCTACGAGTCTTGATGTGGCTTCTTTATATTCTTAGTTATAAAATTTCTGTTAAGCTAGACATCAAATAGTTCTCTAGCTTGATTGTTTTATTATTTAGTTTTAATTTTGATGTGTTCATGGGATGAGGCCAAGTACAGCGTTTATGTACTCTGCCATTGTGGATCTCTCATTTGCAAATCATAAATGGGTGTTTTAAACCACCAAGTTCATGGTCATTTGTTGTATATCAATAGAATACTATGACACTAACAATTCAATATCTTCCCATATCACTCAGAGTCAAGCCCAATCTTTCTAAGACCTACATGTTCTGTCACTACCTGCGCCCTCATTTCTAAAGCTCTCTACCTCATCATCTCACCATTTTCTTTCTTCCGCAAATGTTCTCCTAGCCAACATGAACTTCTTGCCATTCTTTGAAATTCTGAGAACATGCAAACATGTTCTGAACTCAGATCTTTTTACTTATTTTTCTCACTTCTTGGAATGTTCTTCCTGAAATACTTGCATAGTTTTCTCCTTCACCAACAGTAGGTCTTTTTTCAAATGTAACTTCTTAATGAGACCTCCAGTAGCATTTTATATGAAATCATAATTCTTTTCCCACCTGCAATATTCTGCAACTCTCTTCATTACTCTATTTTTAAAAAATAACAGTTATAGACTGTACCATATTATAATGATAATTCATTTACCTACTTTATTGTTTATATTTATGCACTATAAAAATTCTTTCCTGCTTCATCAGTGAAGCCATTTTTTCTCTATGTTAAATGATGTATCCCTAATTTGTAGATGAGCATCTAGTATATAGAGAGCATTAATTATATATATGTGTACATATATACATTTGTATTGTATATATACTATATATACAATAAAATACAATATATATTAAATATACGTATAATATATACATACATTTTATGTATATATGCATATATGTGTATATTTTATATATAAATATATATTTTATATGTATATAAATATATATATATATATTTATATATAACAAGAATGAAAACAGTATCTTCTCTTATTCTACTGTGAATCTTGGTTATCTTGGGGATTGTATTATTGAAGGCTAAAAAGAGGTTGTGGCAGTAATAGCTGTATTGGGGGTCTACCTTTCAGAATTTCAATGACAAATTTCAGATCCATTCTAAGTTTGGGGTATTCTGTATTAGGAGTATTAAGATTCTTTAGGTAACCTTTAAAAATAAAGCTTATAAACAAGTTATTATAATTATTTCTAATAAATACTAGCATGAATAAAGATACGTAAATAAATAACTTTCAGAATTATGCAGATTCAATTCCACCCATGAATATCATCATAGAGTTTTTCACATATTTATAATATTTTAGTTCTAATCTATGAGTGTTTTAAGTTGAATAATTTCAAAGCACTAACATTCAAATACAATGTGAGACCTGATATTCATTACAACAAAATTTGATCTGTGACACACATTCTATCACTTCTGCATGGACCAACTAGCTACCTTGTGGTAGTTGAATAAGACACACAAGGAATGATTAGATGCATTTTATATATAATTTAGACATGTAGCAAAAGTAAGCAAAGATTGATTTACATTTGATTCATGTAATAAATATAGTGATGTTATTTTATTATTATAGTATTTTTGAAATATTATTCACAGCTACTCAAACTATCTTTTAAAATGTCCTTCTATTGAATTTGTATTTAATAACTATTCCCATTTTGTCTTGCATGTAAAACTGGCTAAATTGACATATATTGCTCTTTCAACTTATCCATGTTTTTAAAAGCTCCTTGAATATGACAAATCAGCATTATTCTTTACCTGACTGACTGATCCTTTACATATATCTGTGATTTCATTTTTTTCATGCTCTATCTCAAAAGTGTTTTTCTGCAACTTGTAGCACATGCCCATGGGAAAACATCTGGAACTGATACATATTTTTATCCTTCTGTGTGGATCAATGACAATTTCTGCTAGCCCCAACAATTTCCATCATGATGGTAATGTGAATAACTGATGCTCATCTCATTATGCCAGAATGCACTAGCCTGTCCTGGTTAGCTGAAAACACATATACAGAAGGTGTTCTGGGACTCAGTTGTATAATGGAGAAAAAAAAAAAGGAAGATTCATTCACACATAAAAAGCAATGAATTGAAAAACCAGGGCACCTCTGATTCTTTTTCTGGTTTTCCCACTAATTTCCTCTATTAACTTTAGAAACGTGCTTAACGTCTCAGTGAAATAATCAAGAGATTAGACTGTCAGAGAATTTAAACTGGCAAGCTATATTTTTGTTTTGTTTAGTCCAAAATTGAGTATTGTTTTTAAAACAGTCTGGGTTTCTAGCTTCTTTCGAAAAAATATCGGCAGGTGGGGAGAATTATGTTCCTATTCC
Source organism: Hipposideros armiger (assembly GCF_001890085.2). Classification (NCBI taxonomy): domain Eukaryota; kingdom Metazoa; phylum Chordata; class Mammalia; order Chiroptera; family Hipposideridae; genus Hipposideros; species Hipposideros armiger. The sequence continues at coordinate 888,054 of NW_017731703.1, forward strand.
TGTTATGCATGGCAACAGTGTTTGCTCTCAGAGGGCTGCCCTCTCCAGCGACCATAACCCTCATTTTCCTGAGTGAAATACATAGAGCCCACTTTACTCACTTTTATTATGTGCTTGCCTCTGTGTATATTTGTGTTAGCAACACATAGACTCAATGATTTCTTCAGTCCCTTCCTGTTGTAAAATAGTTATGATATTATGATGGCTTTTTTTTTTTAAATCCTGCAATGACCTCCTATTTTATCAAATCACAGTTAGTATAAGTCACTATCTAGGTTGAAATACTTGTAGTCACTGTTGGGGACTCCCTTAAGCAGAGAGAATTGTGTTAAGAGGATTGGAATTTACTTTATTGAGAAGGGGCACGGGAGTTTGGTTCTGGTAATAAACAAGTTCGGACAAGAGGTCCTGGGTTAAAGGATGAAGGTGCCAATGGGGCCAGGGGGTGAAGGAGAGCCTAACATTCAACCCCAACAATACCAGAATGTAGGAAGCAGGTGACAGGAATCATCTAGCGAGGGCAGGAGGCATTCTACTGTAATGGAGGCTTCAGCCCCTCGGCTGTGTGCCTCAAGCCAGCCGGTATCCAGTGGGAATATTAATTAGTCATAGGGTTAAACTGTTATGTGTGGCTTGATTGAAAATTTAGTGTTAATGTTAGCTTTTAAAATGCTAATAAAAATGGTAATTTAGCCTCTGAGATTTATGCAAAATTACTGGCACTTTCCTTTCAGCTCATGAAGAGGTAGGGGTTGAGGTTATTTAATTCAATATTTGATCTGTGTTTAGGGTTATGTTGACATGGAAATCCCAAAGATGATAAAATATAGGAACTAAAGTAGTGCTTCATTGTTTAAATGTATTATTTTTCCCTTCAGTTAATGCACATATTCAACTTGGGAGGTAGAACAAAAGTAGTAGTAGCATTTCACACACACACACACACACACACACACACATATGATGGCACAAAGTGTTATTTTAGTTACAAATGTAAAAGTTTTCCTCCAAATATCTAAAATGATACTACTGATGGTGTCCACCATCTACCATTCATCTTTTATATGGCTGCCAAACTGTTTTAAACATTTCATTCAGATTAGTATATCACTTACCTAAATGAAATTTTATTCTCAATACAGTTAGAATAAAATCTAAAGCTCTTTATTATGAATTAATACCCTGGTGGTATTTTTCAGTAGGAAAAGGGCTTATGGTTGTTTGCTTGCCATTTTGAGTGGAACATTTCTGTATCGTGCAGGACGGCTTCATGTATTGTTGTATGGTTAGCATCACTGTTCCCTGGTCATTAAATGCCAGCAGACTTCCATCCACATACATTTCCAAATGTCTTCAAAAGTAGCTTGGTACTGCACATGCTTCTGTGTAAACTATGGGGAAAAGGAAAAAATGAATTCCTGTCAATCTCTCTGATTTCATCTACAATATATTCTCTGCCTTGCTTCCTGACTCTAGGTTTTGTTTTTTGTGTTTTTTTTTCCTTTCCTCAAACACAAATGTTTCATGGAATGAGGATTTTGCATTGCTTTTGATGTGGCAGGCTCATTTTAATCCACCAAGCTGAAAGTCCATTTCCTCAGTAGTCTTCACTTCAATCCTTTCTAACTAAGCTTACCCAACTCATCCTTGGCCTTTCCTGTGATATTCCTTTGTTGGCTTCTTCCATTGCATTTGACACAATCAAAAGCACCCATTTATTTATTTGTTTACATGCTCACATGCTCTCTGCATTAGGATGAAAGCTGAATGTAAGCAACAACCTTTTTATTTCTATAATATATCACTTGAAAAGCAGTAAGATCTCTTTCTTTCTTCCCTTCTTTTCTCTGCATTGTTCTTCTCATCCTCCTTCTTCCTCTTCTCTTCCCTTCTTCTTCTTCTTCTTCTTCTTCTTCTTCTTCTTCTTCTTCTTCTTCTTCTTCTTCTTCTCCTTCTTCTTCTCTCTGTTTCTCTCTCTCCCTCTTCCCACATCCTTTCAGGTGTCTCTTTATTTTTAATTTTTAAAAATTTTTTAAATTTTTTATTTTTGGCTGAGCCATCCTGCCACCTGTTGGCAGCTCAGCTGCAGCTCAGCTCAGGCCGGGAATTGAACCACTGTTGCTTAGAGCTCAAACTCTTAAGCAACCTCTTAACCAACTGAGCCACGCGGCTGGCCTTCTTATTTTTAATTTTTTAAATTTATATTTGAAACAAAAGCCAGTGTCATCAGTGCTGAAAAAATTTTTTAAACACCTTACCCCTATTGTAAAGAAATGGTGTAGTTTTATACTTTAAATAAAAATTATAGTTTATTTCATAAAAAAACAGATGCTTAAAACTAAACTGCAGGTGAGATTTATAACATCATAGTACGAGGTCTGACAATTAAGTTTCCTGAACACATACTAGAAAAAATGTTACATACCTCATTGCTGAATGTCACTATGGTCACCTTTGAAGTACTCCCCTTGGGAGCTATGCACTGGTGCCAGTGCCTAGTCTACCCTGAAAAGCAATTTTGGAACTCTTTTTCTGGAATGGCCATCAGAGCTGTAGCCAGATCAGGTGAGAAGGGAGGATGTTCCAATACAGTTATTTGTTTACTGGCTAAAAACTCCCTCACAGACAGTACTGTGTGAGCTGGTGCATTGTTGTGATGCAAGATCCATGATTGTTGGTGAAAAGTTCAGGTTGTCTAACTTTTTTACTCAGCCTTTTTATCACTTCCAAATAGTAAACTTGGTTAACTGTTTGTCCAGTTGGTACAAATTTATAATAAATAATCCCTCTGATATCAAAAAAGGTTAGCAGCATCATTGCAACAAGTTTGTGAGCTTAATTGTCAGTCTCATATACTAGAGCAGTGACTCTTGATTATTTGCTGTGAAGATACCTGGCTCTCTTTTGTGTAAACAAAGTTCATTCAAATCTGTTAAGACTTGTGAGGACATTTTATTATACTTCATTTCAAAACATAGTGTTCATGTGACTTTTTAGGTTAATAGTTACTACAAATACAGAGCCAGATGTCCAGTATAGGTATTTTAGTCATGGGCCTCCATGGGACAGAAATTCAAAATAAACTCCTCCTTACTAAGATGTCCAAGTCTTTCCATTGTGGTGACACACTCTCTCCTCTCCCATGGGAATTTAGAATTTTCAGTAAGTCACTTCTCAGCCATGTAACAGTTTTACATATTAAGAATGAGCTATATTGGTGCTTTAAAACTATATAATTAGATAGACAATTGTGAGTTATTTCCCAGGGGATATTTTGAAGGTATAAATTAGCTTAACCAATTCACAGTTTTCTAGTATGGCAATTTATCTCCCTGCCTTCTTGACACCCTTTGAGATAGGTTGAAAATTCTTAAGATCCTTAAGAGCTGATGGTCCATCAGTTATTTCTACTTTTTAAATGTAGAGCCTAGAGAATAAGAAGAGAATAATTCTTCTAAAATCTCATTACCAGTAATATGAATTTGAAACCTTTAATAGCAAAATTTATCTCCATTATTAAGAATTATGATTCTTAAAATGATTGTATTTTTATGTAGTCACCAACCTGTTAAAATGATTCTCTATTTTAACACACCTTTTTCTCAGATATTTTTAAATGTTGACAGGGATGGGCTGTTTTTAAAGTGTTTTCAAATATGTTGTTTCATTTAATTCTTCCAACTCTAAGTGCAGGTATTATTAGATGCATTTTCCCTATAATTCTTTTTAGGGCAGGGTCAGAATCAGGCCAGGAGCCACTTCTTTGACCTCAAAGTTCTCCTTGCTCTAACTCACCATGACTGATGATCCCTTAGATAAATTGATTTCTAAATGTTTAATTCAAGCCTAATATTGCCAAAAGCCTGAAGCTTTCCTAATAGATGAAATAAAATAGGTAATAAGTAAGGGTGACCATTTATCACAGTTTGCCTGGAATGTCCCAGTTTATGCCTACTTGTCCGATTGTCCCAGACTTCTGAATGAGATATTATCTGCCCCACCTTCTTTCACTTTCAAGTGTATTCTGGCTTGGATTGGACCATAAACAACATGGCACCTAGTATTATACAGTGGGATACTTGTTGAGAAAAATGGAAAAGAGAGCATTAATGTAAATCAAATGACATAAGGTAGAGTACAAGTAAACTGTAGAAGAAATGGAGATCATTTATAGTTTTGGTCTAAGAAAGTTCAAACTCAGTTATACTTGGAAAGCCCTAGTTTACACAGTCAACATACATGTGGCAGATAATCCATGCAGGTAGTGATCTGCGCAGCACTGTAGGTCAATGTTTACTCAAGTCTGCATTGCTCTCAATCAATGTTATTAGGAAGCCTACTCCCTTCAACTCCAATCCTCTTCTCTTAGCCCTTTGTTCAAAACAAACTTGCTTGTCAGAAAATTGAAGTCAAAATCATCAGGGTCAGGCAAAGAGATTGTACTGCTGCTCAGAACTTCATTGAGAATTCCAAAGACTGGGCTGAACTCCAGAAATCTGTTGTGAGATGATCACAGAATGGGCTGTCACATCATCTTTGTTCTCCACTCCTAAAGCAGAACTGATGGCAATGCTTTGCATTTGCTTTCCAAGCATAAAAAGAAGATATGGGATAGGAAAAGAGGTAGAGACCATATGGAGATTTCCTGCCATTGTATAAGGAGCCTAGGGGTGCCCATTCTTTGAGCAGAGCATTCACACAGCTGCGAAGAATTAAGTGACAGTTTTCCAACCATCATACCCGACCCCTACCTTGATTCACTGAAGTGAACCAAAGGAGGCATACTCCACACTGGCATATTGTTCTTTGCCAGGATATGTAAGTGAGCAAATTAAAATGGACAACTTTCAATAACTTCAGAAGCTAAGAAAATTATGTAAAGTAGTCCATTGATGCCAAAGACCTGAGGATGGCAATAGCTGTGTTGTACTTGAAAGAAACACTTATAAACCGATGTCACAGCAGCTTGAAATTTTACAGATTCTATCAAATATTCTGTGCTTATAAAAGCAAAGCTCAGGGTAGGCTGTAGATAAAATTAGAATGCAGGTGAAATTATCCTTTTTTTTTTTTTTTAACCGTGTTTTCCTTTCAGCATCTACTATTCTCCTGTCGTCCTTTCATATTTTCCCTACAATTTTCCTGGGATGAGTCAAGAGCTCTTGACTCATACCCTCCCCCCCCCACACACACACACCATTTACACCACATTTAATCGCCATCAGGACTATTTTCCAGCTGTATTATTACCTTTTGAATCAAGTAAATTCATAAGGAATGATCAAGAAAATGGAGCAATCAAGAAAATGTGCTGCCATAGTTTTTAGTGCATATTACATTCCTGATTGGGTGCTTTGTGTTTCATGTCAGTTATATTATTTGATCTCAAAGCAACCCTGTGCTTAAGTATCATTATTCCAAATTTACAGATGAACTAACTTCTCAGAGAGGTTTAGTAACATACAAAGGTCATGGGATTATTGACTTGGCACTATCATTTATCTTTCCTACTCCTTTCATCAAAGAAAGTTTATCATATCGCTAGATTTTTACATTTAGATTGCTGGTAAGATACAAATCTAAAATTGTAATTTGTTTTAAGTCAAAAGAATATGTTTAATTTAGTTTGCTCTCTATATTGTAATAGTTAACTCTTGAAGAAAAAAAATGCCTCGAGGAAAATAAAATTTAATAAAGTTCACTCATTATATCAAAATAATTGGAGACTATGTTTTAGTAGGAAGACATGAGGTTTCTAAAAATGCCTTGATGGTTTTAGTTTTTTTCTCTATCTAAATACATTATGGGTGCAGTTTTATAAAGATGTTGATACATCATGGAAGTTATTTTTTCAAAAACATTAAAAAGGTGAATGTTCAGCATGATCCTAAATTATTTTAAAAAATGAAAATATTCAAGTTAAGTTCATGACTATAAAGTAATAAACTGTAATAGATGGAAGCTATTAATTTTTTTTTTGTATGAGACGGTGAACTAGTATACCACAAAGTAATTCTCTTTTGCACCTATTATGTTAAAATGCAAAACTTCAAAGAGTCTTTACCATGAAATGCTTCACACCTTGTCTCAATGCCTGAGCTCTGAGAAAAGACTGTTCCCATTGGAGAAGACATTTCTGTTGCATTTCTTTCTTTAATGCTGTCACGGATGATCAGAAATAATAAAAAAAGTATTTACCACATTATATGCTCTCCATTATGATAGAACTTTTCTATTTGAAAAGTATTGAGCATCTGTGAGTCCAGAAACTGTACTTTTCAAAACCATCTTTGTTACCTGGCTGGAAAGGGCATATTCCTTGTTGTCTGCTTTTTATGTAACACTTGCACACAGTCTTTGAATTTTACTCTGTGAATTGATTTTTTTTATACCAAATCAAACCATTTATATCTGAGATAACACTGAGACTATATATATATATATATATATATATATATATATATATATATATATATATGTATATATATTTTTTAAACTAAAGCAAAGCTAACAAATGTGAAATCCTCTCTCCACACTCAAGATATCAAGGTAAGGAGGATACGTTTGAAAAATTGCTCCAATACATCAGAAAATATAAAAATCAATAAGCTATAAAAGCTAAAAAGCTTCTTCAATTTTGTCCCCTTATTGCTCAGTGTAGGTGGCCAGGGCCTGGAGAACAATCCAAGGTTGCAAAAAAGCCATTATACATCTAGTTGTGTATTGCAGACAATATGTGCAGCTCTGCCAGGAAGGGACAAGTGTGCATCTGCCAAAGAATAGGGAGCTCTCAATGGCCTCTGAGTTCCTGTTTGTTTGATTGAGAGCTGGAAAGTGTGCTTGAGAAATCAGGCAAGGGAGAATGTGGGTTTCTTTGCCACTTTTGTGTGACAATAAAAAAGGTCTGAAGAGCATTTCCCTCTTCCTTTTCTTCCTCTGCTGCCAGGCATCGGATGTGTAGGGTGCTTTATGTCATGGACATTACCATCAGACTTTGGGAAGGCAATAAAATGCAGCACCCCATGCTAAATAAACCCTATGTTTCAATTATATAGGGCAAAAATTATAACTTTTCCTGAACACTTTTAAATTGTATTTTTTCTATATCATATATAGGGCATGCAAAGGTTATCAGAATCAGTCAATGATGGATATGAATAAATGAAATTGTTGTATGCCAGTGGTCCCCAAATATTTTCGTCATGCATCACTATTGCTACAATATTTTTGAGTAAATGTCATCAATATCTATTTTTAAATAGAAGCATATAATGTACTAATAAATTTTGTATGTTGTACATCATATTTAACAAATGCAAATATAAAGGATTAGATAAAACATGAATACACACCAAAGTTCTTCCATCACCACAAATCATCTTAAATACCACCTGGCATGTTAAGCTTAGAGGTCTCTGTTCTTCAATGTTCTCATGATTTAAGACTGCAGCCTTTGTACCCTAAAACATTAAATAAAGGGAGAATCCAACTGCTCCCTGTCTTTACTTTTTCCTTAAATGGTATTTAAGTACAGTACATAACTAAGTATAAGATCCTTGATGTTTAAGTGGACTCATCCTAAGATCTTTACAAAATCTTAAATTTCCAAATACAATGCCAACATTTTGGTAGAGTATGTTCAATTAACACTCAGCATCCATTCCTACCTTTTCCTTGTGTGCTTTCCTGTGCTACAGAAATATTCTCAAAACTCCCTTTAAGTTAGGGTTCTGGATACAAATAAAGTTTTAGCAATTAGATGTACTCCACAGAATCAAAGCAAATGGATAAGGCAGATGTTATCTCACTGATGACTTGGGCTATCTCTCTTAGGAAGTATGGTTGTAAATGTGAAACTTTTTCTGTACCTGATTTCCATCGTCCAGTCATGAGCTTCATGAACTGAAAGACAGCAGTTGTGGATGGCATGGCAGCTTCCAGGGCAATAACTGCAGTGGTGTTTTCTTGAGCTAAATTGCTCCAGTGGTGTTTGCTTGCTTTCCTTCCTTTCTCACAGTGACAGAATTAGTGGCTCCCTTGATAGCTTCTCTTCTGGAGTCTAACTTGAAGTTCGTTTTTGCTTTCCTTCCAATGTGTCTATATACTCTTAATTAACTCTATTATATTAACTTCTGCTTAAAATGCTTGATGTAGTGTCTATTTCTTGAAACCAAACCTGGCAAAAATAAGCATAAAATATGCACATGGCAAGTGAAGAACCACAAATCAGCCCTGAGATGATTTTTTTGGGTAGATCATCAACTTCTTTGTCAATGGAAGTTGCAATTCAAGAGTGACTCAGATTAGTACTTTAGTAATTATTAAATTACTATTCAGTACTAAGTACTATTTGTCATATAACTTTGTTGATTATGAATACTTGAAATTTTATGCTAAATGCCTGAATTCTAAGAGACTACTATACTTGTTTAGATTTCAAGTTGAAAACCACCATAATCTCAATAAAGAAAACATAATGTAAACATATAAGCAATAAGACAAACATGCTCATATAAAACTTATAGTTTCCATTTTGTCCTGTTAATTTATAGCCAGAACATAATAATAGTTAATAGTGGAAAAGTCACTTGGCCTGAAAATACATGAGTGTGGCAGGTAAGAAAGTCATGTGCTAAGTTGATCTATCACCAAGAATTACTGATGTCCATTCGTTTTCAACTCCAACCAGGCATTCTTATACCCACTGTGAAAAATCGTCATGTATATCTTTGTAGAGGAAATTTGTAAGTATAGATTTCAGGGCCACATAAAGTTAAATGTTGAGTACTTCTATAAGTCTGGATAACTCAGTCGTTAAGGAATTTATCATTGTAAAATCTGTGATTTTAAAATAAATGTAGAACCCATTGAATAGTAGAAGTTTTATAGTTAAAATTACCTAATTCAGATAACTGAGCAGCCAAATGTATATTTTCCTCTTGTTTAGCATGAAAATAAAACATTTTCATTTTTATTAAATTTAAATGTGTGTTTATGTCTAAGTTTAAGGAAGATGTTTAGTTAGATACTCAGATAAGCAATAACTTTACAGATATTTCATATAACATTCATAGTAAATAATGTTAGAAAAACCCACTAAGAGTTTATAGTTTGCACAGTAATGAGAGAATCAAATTCTTTTTGAAGTTATGTATATCTCTGCTACCTCTAATAACTATAAAGATAGAAAGGATAAAAATATAAACCTTGAGGAAAATAAGGATACAATAATCCCTTGTGTTTAAAAATCTAACGAGATGGATTTATCATTAACTAATTAATAATAACTTTTTCAATGAGCCCAAAGGATTAAAAGGATAATGAGTATAAACTTTTATTTTAATGAATGGAAGTATGCTCATCTTACAATCTAATACATTTATAAATATATGCATCATAATAAACATACATGCATGTAGTGATTTCTGTGTTTATATCTATTAAAGGGTCTTAGGTTGTCATTGTCTTTATAATTCAAATATGACATATTACCAAGGAGTTGCCTAGCCATCTGTCTGCATTAATCTTTAGAGGTTAATATTAATATAATTGCAAAGGCAAAAACACACATATGTGGGCACACATGCTCACTCACAAAGCCCTACTGTCAAAATACTTTAAAGGTAGGGCCGAGCTGTACTAATTATGTGAGGCTAGAAAATGCATCACAATAAGATTTCATAAAAGGATCCTCTTTCAATATTTCACTCTTTTCTTAAATGTTCCACTGCTGTCAGAATCTCCTACATCTATTTTTCCCAACATTTTCTCTCCAACTCCTGATTACTTCTCTTTTTGCTCACGTTACTTACCTTTCCTTAGGGCTTGTGTTAATCTATCTCCATTTGGCACAATTGAGCCTCTTCTTGCCTTCTCCAATTCTCTTTTAGACCCACTACTTCGTGACTGTACATACCAGTTTTTTTTTCTTTGTCATATATAGTAGCTTCTTAATAATCTCATAGAATTAATTTGTTAATTAAAGACAATTCACATGGTGTAAATGCTATTTAACTATTTGGAGAGCAGACAAAATGAATGGTTAAGGTTAGTATGTAATGTTTATAGTCATTTGATCGTTTTGTTTTTGAAACAGATATTTCCACCTGCACATAAATTAGCATTGTGTGTTGCCACTGTATGCATGTCTGCTGATACTGGGTCTGAGTAGGTAAGAGACTAAGGCGATCATGTTTTCTTGAAGACAATTGTGGAGAAAAACACAGCGTACCTTGATGGGTTATAAACTAAATAAAGGAGTGATTTTTATTAACATTGAAGATTTGGGTTAGAAACTGTGATACTAGAGTTTAAAATGTTAAAAATTAAGTACAGCTAGGTGATAATAAAGTCCAGAATGTGGCTGTGTGTTGGGGGTGATGATTTGTGATGGGACTGTCTGATCTTCCCTGATAATTGTATTGTAGCTTAACTAGATCTCTACTTGCCTTTTACATGAACATTTTACTCCCTAACATTTAGATCTGGTCCATGTAAGTCTGATACCATTTGACATGATGTTTCAACATTAGTGCAATTGTCTGTGTCTTTGTCCTCAGCAATTATGTATTAATCCACCAACAGTATCACTATAATAGTCACTGGCTATTGAGATGAATGCAGCGATGAATGCATAGAATCAACCCTCAATGAGTTCATGACCTAGTGTAGGATGGAATTAGACCAGACTCTGGGTCTCATTTATAAAATCAACACTATAGGATTATTGTAAGGATTAAATGAGCTGATCGATAAAAAGCACTTGGCATAACGCTTGGCACATTTTAAGCGTGTAATAGCAGTTAAAGTTAACAGTCCTGGCATGAGACTGGCAGGGGCCAATGTGCAGAAGCAGCTGAATAGATGGTGTGTTCAGGGCATGGCAACAAGCCTGATATGGCTTCAGCATAAGACAAACCCATTATATGAACTCATTTTTAATATCAGTGCTACAAAAGCAACTGGTAAAACAAACATGCTCTGACCAATTTTACTAAGCACTCCAAAGTCAAATCAAAATTATTTTTTGATTTTAAATTCATTAGTTATTGCTTCCTACCAATAATTTAGATAAATAAGAGCTGATCATGTGTGCGTGTGTGTGTGTGTGTGTGTGTGTGTGTGTGTGTGTGTGTGTGTGAAAGAGAAATAATAAAAAAATAGGAAACAATAAATTGTAGGGAAGGAAGACTAGTCTCTTGAGGAGAATCTCTTTTCCTTTCTCGGTACACAAATAAACCTATTTCAGAGAGTCTGTCCGCTTGCTGATCTAGAAGTCAATTTACCCAAACAAAGCCCCCAAAGACAGTCTATCACTGCCATCCCTGTTATCAGAACGAAGAGGAATCCTTACTCTTAAGAGGAAAAGATCCACCTTTAGAAACTGAGTTTTCAAACTCGTCTTAGTCTGGCTACAATTTAGTTACTACCACCCCACAACAAGACACTGCTTCCCGGTGAGACCCACAAGCCATGTTCGATCCTGATTTCTTGTATTTACTTCAGTGCTGCAATTTCTGGAATGCTTGCCACTATCCTCTTTAGTCCTTTAAGTCCCTTTATTCTTCCTTAAAAAATACACTTAACTCAAATTTTACATAAGATTTTTTCCTGAAACATCAAGGCCATTCTATTCTCACAGTTAAAATAGTTTGAATAATGTTATATCCAGCCTTCCAATAATCATACTGTCCACAACGTTCTGCTATTTAACATTTTTGTGAACAAAGTATATCCCCAGTCATTACCATCAATTCCCCTAAGTCAAGTTCCATTTTCTATTACTTACACTTCCGTAATTGCTGGTATCTGCTCGATACTCAATAAGAATTTAGAAAATTTAAAGGACATTTAAACTTGCTCACTGTTGTGACCACAAGTATATAATTTTGTTTAATCTATGAGGAACAAATAACTGCGAAACACAGTTTTGACTCTCTCCTTTCTCTGAATCTTTATACTGTTTATAGAGGATGTGGGAATACATCATAGCACAATTTATAAAGACAGATCACAATTTACAGCTATATATGGGCTCATTCCTGTAACTGGCTTTGGGAGAATATGAGCATTGTCAGTAAATGACTAAGAAAACTAGATTAAGAGAGTTATATAATTTAAATGACTGTGCTATATCCTGGCAATTATTTTTGAAAGGGTTAGTGCTTTCATTGAGTATCACCATTGAACTTCGTATTGCTTTTATTTGTGTAAATGAGGTAAGTATAAAAGCAATATATATATATATATATATATTTACCTTAAAATAGCCTCTCAATATGAAAACTAAATACTTCATGGCAATTCAAGTTATTAATTTAAGTAGTTCACCAGTACTAAAAGCCAAATTTCTCCCATTAATGTATATGATATCTACATTAAGAATAATGCATTTGTTATAAAGCTGAAGCAAATTTTATCCTTTGCTATTGGTATATTGCAAATACTACAAGCATAAAATGTTTGTCTCATTTCAGATATTTGTCATGCCATATATCTAGAACTGTGAATTTTTAAAGCAATTTGGTATATATTACTTGTTATTTTATACTTCTATTTAAAATAAATAACAAAACTGATTAAATATAATTTATTTATAGTGAGTTCTACAAACACACACACATACAGAGTTAATTCTGAATTATCTGCATTAATGGAAAGGAGGTTTGTCTAAATATCTAAAAAATAACTTCTGTTTGGGTTTTGGATTATGCTCTCAGTTTAACAGAGATTTCATTTATTAATTATGATATATTAACACTAATATTAAAATGAGTTTGTAGTTCCTAGATAGACATCCACAGAACATATTGCATGCCAGAATAAATAATTCACATTGTGAAAGTAAAAAATAAAAGTCAATTTACTGGCAATATAGATTTTTTTCCCCTCACATTTAGATATGCATGCCCATAAAAATTCATATGTGCTCAGAACATTGAACAAATACACAAAACTTAATTTCTTGTCTAAGTAAATAATAATGATAGTGTTAGCTTAGTTTTTGTTTTTAGAATGAAATATATATATATATATATATATATATATATATATACACACATATATATGTAGCATAAGCATTGGTGATAGCTTATCTATTATCATGAAACCAGCAAATTAGTAAGATATTAATGTAAGTGACCAATTAATATTGGGTAAGATATTTTGATATTCTAAGGAAAACAATGAGTATATATTAATTTTATGCATTTTATATAATTTTTTTTCAGAGAGCTTCAGATATTTTCTTCCCTGTTCTTATTCTAAAGAAAGAGTGAACTCTTTTATCTTTTACATTTTCCTACCAGAATTGATAGCATAAATTTCGGTATGATTTGCTTCAGGTAAAGTTATAAAGTCTGCAAGAAAGGTTATTCTCTTAAAAATATACTTTTCCAGTATATGTGTGGACTTAGTAGTGGTCCTGGCAAAAGTACCTTATAATATTTATAATTATTTAATGAGGCAAGGGCAAAGTACCTGGGTTTGATATAGTTATCCTTTCCCTTCTTACACTGTTGTTTGAGACAGCGATGATTTTTCTTAATTGAGCAAAATCTGTACATACAATATTAATAGGATTGGCATTTTCTAAATGAGCATCTTTTTCAAGATGTTTCCACATTTACTGTTTTTCCAATATCAAATATAACATCCATATAGTATTTCACATATTTCTTTGAGGCCAAGTGGGGGTTACTAATATCCAAAGCAAACCATCACCATTGAAGAGTGATTACACAGTTAATTCAGAAATAAGCATTAATTAAACTTCTGTTTGAAAGATCACACCTCCCTACAAAGGAAATGTATAAGTTCAGTCAAATATTTAATTACCTTTTAACATTATATGTTGCTAAATTAACTCGTGTAGTTGGATTTTTCCCTTTTTAAACAGTTACGTTTACATTATGTAGCTCTATCTCTGAGTTCTTGCCCAGAATGATGGGCACTGAGCCAGATTTGAGTAGAACCATTTTGATGTAAATGATGCCCAGGGTGACCTAAAGGTACACTGTAGAGCTAAGCAGCCAAATGACTACTCATATCCAAAATTTCATATACCTGATTGCAATCTCAGAGTCTCAATAGCATATTTAAAGCAGGAATTTAGAACTGAAATGGCCTTTCCTAACAAAGACACCTTGCTTTAAAAACTTTTTACAATCTTTCCTGTTTCGCATTTGCATGTAAAAAATCCCATGAGCACAATAGAGTAAACAATTAATTTAACTTAAGTCTGTCACAAAAAGGAAGTATAATATTTGATGACAAAGCTCATAGTATTATCTTCAACACCAAAGAAGTTATATTTGATTAGAAAAGTTAATTATATGCATAAAGAGAACCGAGATGCTAACAGCTAATCACTCATAGAGGGAAATTAAATCTAATTTATAACTGACAGTTGCTATCTGGCAATATTTTTATTAAACAAAACAAATTCCAATTTACTTTAGCAGGAACTCTAAAATTTTATGGGGCACAAACAGATGTATATAAATTAGGTTCAAATGAGCACAGAGGATTGAGGCAAGTCAGCACATTTTTTAATGAATATTTTTTGTTTTTGTTGTCACTATTAACTATTAGTAACTAAACTAAATCATAATGATACATTGCAGAAATCTTTGGGATCTAATTCTCTTTGCTGCTTTTCCGTTGCTGCCTAGATTATTATTTGGAACTAAAGTGAGAAATTTGCCTAGGAGATTGAAGCCTCATGCACAATGAAAGCTACTTCATACTGATGATCTTATCTGTCTAGTATTCGATCTTTACTCTATTGAGCCAGAACTTACTCAATTATCTCATAATGAAACTAGGCCTTTAAAATGTGCTGAAAAATATATTCCTACTTAGGAAAATATTACTTCAATTCTGGCCAAGGATGGAACAAAGGGAGAACTAACAATAAGAACAAAGACAGGAAGAAAATATATTCTGAGGAGTCTTCAACTGTTTTAAATACCTTGGTATAATGGTTTTGAAGGGAACAGCTTCACTCAGAGTAATTGTCTCAGTAAAGGCATGACCTTCAGGCAAGAGGTGTTACTAGTCAAGATGGCAGGAAGATTACATTGAGTCTGAAAGAACATTCTTTGTGGTTTATAAACAGTGGCATATTAAAAAAAAAAAAAAAAAGAAAAGTTGTTCCATCATTGAAATATGGGTGTTGAACACACTTTTTGAATATGACTCCCTTTTGTTTTATTTAGTGCAAATGTGTTCATTAGCAGCTAAACAGTGTCTCAAAGACTAGCCATTGTCTTCCTTCCAATTATCCAATTATCCAGTTACAGATGGCCTCTTAAAAGTATCCAATTCATTTTTGCCATAAGGCGATAAACTACAGGTGGGAGCAGCTATTGATTTAGAAGCATTTCATAGTGATTGTCACACGTAGCCATGTGAACAAAAGTAAAACTTTGTATTTAAAATAAACCCTAAAGGTAGTCTTAAATTACTTCAATTTGCTTCAAAATTTTAGCAAACAAAACACACAAGTGTCTTTGACTCTTTATTTTTTTTGGGCTCTGACAATTGAGTTCAACTGGCATTATGTATAATAAAAAGTTTTGATAGAAATTATAAAAAAGCAAACAAATAAAATGAAATTATGAGATAAATTATCCCAGATTGGTAAATGTGGCTGTTTATCAAATGGAAGCTGTTACATCCAAATTGTGCACATATCTAGCTGTAGTACCATCATTGCATATATGGAAGAGATTGGTTTTGTCTGGAAAATAAATTTTGAAATGACAATAAATTAACTTAAAATTTTCTGGTGAGCAAACCGTATAGTAAACAGTGTGATGATTATTCATGATCAAGTTTGTAAGGAAAATTCTATGGAAATGTTTTAAGTTTTGTCATAATTTTTGTAGCATCATCAGGAAACTTTGTTAAATCAGTAATATTCTGGCTTTGTAATACTGTAATAAAATATAAAACAGTGAATACAATTAATTGGTAGAGAGAAATATCATGAAACATCAAAGATTTAAAAACAACTCTTAGCTAACATTACATTTTCTTTCATCTATCCATTGATAGTATACACATCATACTTCCCTATGCAAACAAAAAGTTTAAAATAATGAGTAACTAAGACCACGATACTTTCTCCAAAAGTTATCTACTAAACCATTCACATCAAAGCATTGTTGTGAGATATAATTTGTTGCCTAGTATAGAATCCATCAGCAATACTTTTGATAAGTTAAATTTAACTGAGTTTAGTTTGTTACTAGAAACATTATAGTTTCCCAATTATTATTTTATTGTTAATTTATACAGTTGAATCTTTCTCTCACTCTTAAGTCAATGAAACCCGTCTCTCCCCGACATTTTGCTTTTCTGATTCTCTTGAACCTTACATAAATTGTATAAAAGATCAAGCTTTTAGAACTATAGAGATCTAGGGGACTCAAATTACTAGACATACCCCTAGCTAAAATTTCAACAAGATCATTTTTACTACAAATTAGTAGATGGTTGGCAAATGGCACGAGTCACAGAAGTCCAAATGTTTCATAGTGCTTCCAGGGATATGTTCTTGTATTTGTACTCAGCTTGACTGGAGGCCAAGGTCAAGTGTCTAGTAAATGCTTTTCAGTACTGTCATCATGGCTTCAAGAAAGAGCATTGCCTAAATGTTGCTCGCCTTCTGTTGAGCTCACTCCTATCCCTAATTCTCTAAAGCCTGAAGTGTTCAATAGCCACTACTTTTCTTCTCTACCAGACACAATTTTGAAAAGGCAAAATTCATTTTTTTCATTTCTAAAATTCATTTCTAAAATTATAATAGTCATTTTAGAGTGGAAGTATTTTTAAACCAGTTGAAAGAGAAGACATTTGTATTTATATAGTCTTTTATAATTCCCTACATAATTTCTTTTACTGGAGCTCTTTGTTTTTGTTTTTTTTTCTTGTGGATTTGATGTCACCTCCTTTCAACTTGAACAATTTCTTTCAGTATTCTTGTAAGTTAGGTCTCCTACCAATGGAATCGCTCGGTTTTATTTATATAGGAATCTTATTTGGTCTTTTTTTGAAAGACAGCTTTGGTGAATTATTTTATTTCTTTCAGCACTTTGAATATATTATGACAATTGCCTTATGACCTCTATTATTTCAGATGAAAAGTTAGTGGTTAAGTTTTTCAGGGATCCCTTTATGTGTTGAGCCATTTTTCTCTTGCTGCCTTGAAAGTTTTCTTTTATCTTTGGCTTTTAACATTTTGACTATGATATATCTGGTTTGTATCCTTTTGTAGTTATTCTTCTTCAGTTTCCTTGAGTATCTCAGATGTGTAAATTAATGTTTTTTCACCAAATTTGGGATATTTTCAGTCATATTTCTTCAAATGATTTTTCTGCTCCATTTTTATTTTTCTTTTAGTATTTTCATTACATGTATGTTTTGATATGCTTAGTGGCATCTGAGACTGTTCATTTTTCTTCATTCCCTTTTCTTGCTTGGATACACCACATCTATTGTTCTAGTTTCAAATTAAATCTGTTCTGCAACTCAAATATACTCTGAACCACTTTAGTGAACTTTTTAATTTGGCCATTATAATTTTCACCTCCAGAATTGCCTTTAAAATAAAAATATTGTTATATTATATTCCATTATTTGCAGTCCTTATTGAGGAGTCATTATTATTATTATACCTTCCTTTAATTTAAAAACTGGTTTATTTTAATTCTTTGAACATATTTATCTTAGATGCTTTGAGGTTTTTGTCTGTTAGGTCCAACAGCTGGGCAAAACTTAACCTCTCAAAGTTAGTTTCTATTTTTCTGTTTGTTTGTTTTGTTTTTCTATGTATAGGTCACATTTTCCTGCTCTTCTGAATGTCTCATAATTTTGTTAAATATTCGACATTTTAGATCATATGTAGTAGTGTCTCTAGATACTGAACTCCCCCGCCCCTTTTTGAGGGCTTGCTTTTGTTTATTTGGTTTTTATTTATTTACTGATTTGGGTAGACAAATTCTCTGAAGTCTGTTTTCCCCACAGTGTGCAACCTGGAATGGCTGTGCTCAGAACTTTTGTTTGTTTTATCTTAGCCTGGCTTCCCAGGATCCACATAAAGCACTTACTAATTAAAGGCTGTGCTCAATCCACCTTAGGCAGATACATTTTTACCCTTTACTATTGGATTATGTGATGCTTGCAGACTGTTTTCATAGTTTACGAATTTTTTTTTTTTTCCTTCATGTTCAGCCAGGAACTTGTAGCTCAGAGATTGTCTCTCCAGGTCTGCATGAGAGTATACAGTCTTGAGCATGTGAACAGTCTTCCAGGCCACCAGTAATTAGTTTGATTTTATTTTTAATCCTGAATTCCTAGGATTTGTACTGGGTCAGAGTAACTTACTGTTCAGCTAGTATTTGGTGAATGTGTAAGCCCCTTGAGCCTATTGTGTTTTGCTGTTGGATCTGTAACTTAGGAAATGCTTTTTTGGTTTTCTGTTGCAAGACCTCTGAATGCTCCTGAGTGGACACCATTTGGCTCATAAACACAACCTTCCAGACCCCCAGGAAACAGTGCGATACTAGAAAAGCTCTTACTGACTGTCATTTTTTCTGGTTCGTTCTAGCTATTCTGCCATTTTCCTTGTTGCTACATTAATAATAGCACTGCCCTATTATAAAATAAGTCCCTCTTGTTTGCTCACCAAAATATCCTTTGTTTTTGAAAACACCATTAAGAAGTATGGACTTCTTCAGGCTCTATTCCAAATAGTCAGTTTTCTCAGACAGAGTTGTAAATCTTTCCATTCATTATGGCCTGCCTCTGCCCCTAGGCAGAACTTCTGTTCCATTTTATTGAAGTTGTTAGCAGGAGGGGGGGAGGGGGCACTTTTTCTTGAGTGACACCACTGCTCTAAGAATGGGTACTGAAGCAGTGGGGACAGGAGAGTGGCTTGGTGATAGCCTGTGATCCTCTTGGCTTGCCCCTTCTGCTGTTAATCCTCCACCCTATTAGCAAGCTGTTTTGGGCATGATTAGCGCTCCAGCATTCTTGGAACCCCTATCCTAGGAATTGAAGCTGGATGAAGTAAGGGAGTGCCAGTGTTTTCAGGTGTGCCTACAACACAGGAATAGGGATGACAATAGACGCTGGTGGCCCACCTACTCCTGGGGTGCAACTGCAGCATAGACCATAAGCTGGCAGAAAAGGAATCCTCTTTCTTCTTGGTTACATCTGCCCAGAGTAGAGTGCCCAGAATAGAGCTTCTGTCACTTAGTTGGGGAGAGGGTGATATGGGAGAAGGTCATGGCTCTAATGCTATAGGCCCTTGCCATTCTTAATGTAATTTAGCAAAAATGTTTTTTGAATAAATGTCCATTTACTATATAGCCTTAGAAAAATTTTTAGCAAATTAAAATCATTATTTGTTTATTTTATTTTTTACCAGCTAAAATAATTGTTTTTCTGGTAACAGTGTTCACCAGTTTCCTGACACCAATGCTCTAGAATATTTATAACATCCATTTGAGGTCACACTATTATTACCCTAAATTTCAAGTGGAGAAACTAAGGCTCAGAGACAACACGTAATTTGCTTACTACTGACTTTCCTTGACTTAATACAAGTCTCTGGCCCATAGTATTGAATTCAACACATATTTAAGAAAAATAGTGGATGAATGAAAAAATGTATCTGAGCATTTTTCTGGAATTATAGAAGCTTTAAGTTCAGCAATTAGAATATACTATATTTAAATGCTTTATAGAAAATTAGATAAAATGCATGTCAATGTCATGAGTTGAGTCTCACTGCCATAATTATAAGACAGAGATCAGTGAACACTTTGGGTCTTATTGGTCTGTCTTTCAGAATACAGTCTTCCACTCAAGTTATGAAAATCAATCTTCATACAGTTTATTGAAACTATTACTACAATGTCCTTGTTAGAACACCTCTTCTGTGAAACAAAGCTAGGAGTGACACATATTGAGAGATATGTGCGTTGACTCTTAAGCCTTTGTGTGACACATAGCCTTCATGCATGAGGAATCTGAGTGACCTGGGATTTGAGTGGAGCTCAGCACCTGCAGCAGATACGCTTCCCAGAGCCAATCATACTTCTTGACTCTGAACTTTGCCACCTGACCTCTGCTTTGGGAATGAGGCAAAGTGCTGACTGAGGCTTTGTATGCACAAACCACTGCCACTGCTCAGTGAATGGGTACTCTCTCCAGGATGCTTAATTTCAGTCACATTGCTTCGTTGGGATCATTCAGGAATGTTATGGTGAAAATCAAACTTATATCAACATTCACTTAAATGAGTTCTATTATGTCAGGCTTCACGTACTTAAAATTTAAGATTGACTTCATAATTTACTTTAGGGGGGAAATTCCCTAGTGAGGAGGAAGTGGATTTTGTTTGGCTTTTTACAATTCAGAATTGCAGACTTTCTGGTCAAAATTCACTATATATTTCCTTTCTCTTCTTTACTTTTCTTATGTAGCCATAGCTTAAATAAGTAATTCAATTTTGAAGAAAAAAGAAATAAAATTAGAATTATTGAGGTCGTTCATTTGGGCAATCTTAAAACTGCCAGATGTCAAAGTACTGTTATGTTACAGTTGTCAGTTTTAAGTGATACAATGATTTAATCCCTCATGATGGACCGTGCTAGAAAGAGTATTGGGCATTGGGGGTTGCTTTCAGCCTCTGTCACTTAAGGATCTATGTCTGAACACCTATTTTGTAATCTCTGATTAGGTATAATTTTTTAAACGTCTATAATGTCTACTCCACATGATTTTTGTAAGTGCTAAGATAACTATATAAAGATATTCCTTTATTTATATATATATAATATATATATATATATATATATTATATATATATATATATATATATATGCTAGGTGAATATAGAATACACAAACATATATGTACAAATATTTCCTGTCTCACATTCCATATAATGGAGCAGAGATTTGATTAAGTGAACATACTAAGTTTATTAATTCTTGAATGAAACTACATATAAATGAAACTATAGACAATATATAATTTGCATATATAAGTATCAGCATATTTTACATATGTGTATGTATATATAATGCTATATGTATGTTGCATATATAGGCATGTGTGTCAGGATTACAGGACAAATCATTAGCCAAAGGATTGCTTTGTTGCATAAATTGTTCTGAGACCACTGAATAGCCTATGTAAAAACACCTTTTGCTGGGCTGGCCGAGTGGCTCAGTTGGTTAAGAGCTTGCTCAAGAGTTTGAGCTCTGAGCAACAGCAGTTTGATGCCTGGCCCGAGCTGAGCAGCTGCTGAGCTGCCAACAGGTGGCAGAATGGCTCAGCTTAAAAAAACAACAAAAACAACAAGAAAAAACCACCCTTTGCTCTCCACTTCACTTCATATATAAAAATGAACTCAAATGGTTTATTTCCAAAATTAAAGCATAAATTATAAAACTTTTAGAAGAAAACATAAGAAAAAGCCTTTGTAATCTAGTATTAGGCATTGATTCCTTACATATGACACCAAAGCACAATCCATTAAAGAAGAATTTGATAAATTGTTTTTCATCAAAATTAAAATGTATGTTGTGGGCCGGCCGAATGGCGCGATGGTTAAGAACTGGCTTGTGACGCCAGAGGGCCCCGGTTCGGATCCCACATATGAGGGCCAGTGACACTGCCCTCTGCAGCTAAGATGCTGAACAGCTCAACCTGGAGCTGGGCTGCTGTGAGTCGCTGGCGACGGCATAGGCTGCAGACCCTGTGGCAGTGGGTTGCCATGGGCTACTGTATGTAGCCAGCAGCCAACGTGAGCGGCCAGCAGCCACAGTGAGCGGACGTCCAGAAGCCGGCGACTGATGTGCCTCGCCTGGAAAGAGCGCAATGATGGTGCCAACTTGGGCCAGTGAAGCAACGTCCTCCACAACTAGACTGAAGAACAACAATAAAAAACGACAGCAACTTGTCTGTTCCCCTTCCCCCAATTCCCCAGCACTGTTCCCATCCCCCCAATTACCCAATAAAAAAAAATCTTAAAAAAAAATATGTTGTGAAGAAAAAAACACTACGAGAATGGAGATAAAATAAAGACTGAGAGAAAATATTACAAATTGTACATGTGGTAAAGAACTTGTCTCAAGAATACATAAATAACTCAAAACTCAAAACATAATAAGAAAACCAAAAAAACTAAAGTTGGCAAAATATTTCAACATTTTATCAAAGAATATATATGGGTGGAAAACAAGCACATGAAAAGATACTACCAAAAAAAAAAGATACTACACATTCTTAGTCACTTGACAAGTACAAATTAAACGGTGAGATAATACTATGTATCAATAGGGATGGATAAAATTGAAACCATACAAAACATTGGAAAGCATGTGAAGACAGTCCTTTTAAAAACACCTCTGGGAGCAATAGAGTGGGATAGACCACTTTGGAAAAATGCCAATTTCTTTTAAAAAATGAAGTGTACACCTATGATGAGATCCAGTCACTCCTGTACTAGCTATTTACACAAGAATAATGAAAGCCCATAGAAATATCCATATAAATACTTCTACACAAGTGTTCATAAAGGTTTTATGTGTTATAACTGAAACTGGAGAGAAACTAAAAGTCCATCCACATGTGAGCAGACAAATTGTAACAGATCTATATAATGTAATACTGCTTATCATGAACAAACTAATGAGTCATTGATACTTGTTATAACATGGAAGAATATAAAAGTAATGTTGAATAAAAGAAGCAAAGCAAAGAGTATATGCTATATGTTTCGATTTATATTCCGGTCACATAAATTAGTACATAATGACAAAGATCAGTGGTTGTCTGGAGAACAGATTGAGCGGGATTACTAAGGAACATAAGGAAACTTTAGATATGTTCATTGTCTTGATAGTGGCGATGGTTTCATGGATATATATACAGAGGGTGCCAAAAAATCTATACACATTTTAAGAAAGGAAAAAACTGTATTAAAATTATGCTGATGGTAACAACTTTGAGCACCTATTGCAATTGCAGAAGTCAAATGTGACTTGTATTCATATTTGTTATCAGTATGTATTGAATATTACAATTTTAATATAATTTTTTTCCTTTCTTAAAATATGTATGTATTTTTGGCACTGTTCTGTGTGTATCAAAGTAATCAAATATACACTTAGAGTATGTATACTTTATTTTATGTCAATTATATCTCAATACAGCTGTTTTTAAAAAGTTAAGTCATTTTGAATTTTAAATACCATGTCTATCTCTGATTTATCACTTCTTTATCATAAAATGACTGAAAGCATACATTACAAAATCAGAATTTTGAAAGGTGAAAATCATATTGGTATTTTCACAAGTTAAATATCAATTTCTAAGATATAAGTGAAAATTTTATCATGTAGATATCAAGCATTCAAGAATAAAACCTTGGCATTATATCCTGTTATTCCCTATCCCCTAGTTCCTGACTACATTACAATGGACAAATTTTGGCTTACCCAAATATTGCTTAACTCGGGGAGTTTCAACTCTGCCAGCATTTGGATTCTCTTGTTCCTCAAAAGCCTTTAAACCTCTCGAAACACTTCAACTATGTAACCCTGTGAGTGGTTATATCTGGACATTTCAATGTTTTACATGTTTTGGGGGTATTTGGCAATGTCTGAAACTCCTATATTTGTGTATAGGAAATAAAGAAGAAAAAGGGTGGCAGATAATCGGAGTCAGTTTTCTCACAGATGAAACAGGAGGCTACAGATAAGGAAAAGGAGGAGGTAAAACAATCCACGGGGTAATGGATTAGACTTGGAGACATCGTTATGTCTTAATACAGACAGAAATTGTTGCATAAAATGTTTATAAATGTTAGCTTGATACAGATCTGGATGGTTACATAGAAATATTTATAGCTATGCATATACACACTGGTTAGGATATGCACATATATTTTCTTGCTCTGGCAGCTGCCATAACAAAATAACAGAGACTGGGTAGCTTATAAACAAACAAACAAAAAACAAACAAAAAACAAACATTTATTTTTTACACTTCTGGAAGCAGGGAAGTCCAGGATCATGGCACCAGCACATTCAATGTCTGGGGAGGTCTCACATCCTAGATGGCAGTCTTTTCGCTGTACTCTCACATGGTGAAAAGGGTGGGGAGCTTACTCAGGTTACTTATTTTTTTTTCTTTCTTTCTTTTTATTTAGCTGAGCCATTCTGCCACCTGTTGGCAGCTGCGCGGCAGCTCAGCTCAGGTCAGGAATCAAACTGGCGACACTGTTGCTCAGAACTCGCACTCATGAGCCAGCTCTTAACCAACTGAGCCACTAGGCCAGTCATTACTCAGGCTACTTTTATAAGAGTACTAATCTTATTCATGATGGTTCCATTCTCATGGTCTAAGCACCTCTCAAAGACCCCACCTCTCAATACCATTGCTCTGAGCATCAGGTTTCAACCTATGAATTTGGGAGAGAAATAAATGTTCATCCCAGTGCAGGCAATAATCATAGAGTTGAGGGACCAAAACCAAGAGTTTGTTTTTGGACATCTCCATGCACTCCTCATAGCTCTGCTTATCAGAATGGTTTTTATTAATCACTATTTTTTAGGGCTTCCCCAAGTGAGGCTATAGTGCTGAAGAAGTCAATTTGCAACTGATGCCAATATATTTCTCCAATCCATTGTGAACCAGGAATAAGTTCTGTCTTATGAGTTAGTTTTAAGGAATGTGAACCTCTCAATCCAGGTACCCAAACATGAGTTGAAGGGGAAGCACTGATATAACAGATGCAGTAACATGAAAATGTTGTTAAGTTGTTCATGTAATTGATTTTACTTGAGTCCAAATCCAAAGGTATTATCTCATATGATAATTAATTGAAACTATGCTCACCTGATATTATGACCAAATATTTTCAATAACAATTACGACACTATGGGAAATTCCAGTCACATAGTCACTTGGTGTTCCATAGTCAGGAGCTAACACTCTGTTAAAACCCAAAGGCCAATAGCATGCCATGAGCACCCCTTTTCCCCAAAATGGGAAATAGTTTTCAGCTATTAAGATATCACTGCTCTATATTTATAAGGGTTTTGCCTGGGAATTGCAATATCCTCAAAAAATTAAAACTACAACTACCATATGATCCAGAAATTCCACTTCTGGGTATATGTCCCAAGGAAGTGCAATCAATATTTCTCAGAGATGTCTGTGCTCCCATGTTTGTAGCAGCAATATTCATAATAACCGAGATAGAGGAACAACCCAAATGTTCACTGATGGATGAGAAGATAAAGAAAATGTGAATATATATATATATATATATATATATATATATAATGGAATATTACTTAGCCTTTAAAAAAGAGAAATCCTGCCATTTGTGACAACTTGGATAAGCCTGGAGGACACTATGCTAAGTGAAATAAGCCAGATAAATACTGCATGACATCACTTATATGTGAAATCTAAAAACATCAGACTCATAAAAAAGCACAGAGTGCAATGATGATTGCCAGGGGCTGCGAGGTGGGGTGAGTGGGAAGATGTTGGCCAAAAGGTACAAAATTTCAGTTATGCAGGAGAATATATTCTGGACATCTTTTGCAGCATAGTGACTATAGTTAATTATACTGTATTGTATACTTGAAATTTACTAGGAGCTATATGAGTATAGTTCTTTGTCTTGTATTCTTGGTACATCCCAATTGACCAGAGGATAAAACTTTAGTAATTGTGCTGCCATCACATAACAAGGTTTAATACCACACCACTTACCACCAACAATATGACCCGTAATGCCTTCATTAAAGTACGTGATCCAACTCCAAAAGCCCATCTTAAGCTTGAAGGAGATTTCAAGAGTGAGAAAAAAGAAGAAATTAAAAACTAGGAGCAAATTTAAAGTTATTCATAACTGAGCTAGTCTCAGTTTCCAAAGACACAGTCACCTACAGATAAAGTGGGAATCCTTACAGGTAGACTGTGTGAAACTACCATATCTTGAAGGAAGAAGGGAAAGTTCATTGCCAGCTCTATTGTTCATGTCTTTTGTCTCTCATTGTTCCAACATCACCCAGTGGAGAATTAACGCTCCACATTTCTGGGGTGTGATGCTGACCCATTCTGGCAACTAATCAGAATGTCTTGCCTGGCTCCGATCAAAACTATGGCATCTTCTATTGAGAGTCTAAAACAACCATGGTCAAGTCAAATCTTCATATCTTGGGAGGTTGGGACTGACAGGAAAGGTATCTGGGTTTCTCCTTTGAGCAACAGTCTGAGGCCTGGGGTGCAGGTGGGACTGATGGCCTCTGGAAACTGTATACTGGATCTAACAGAGGACGCATTCCTAATTTGCTTCCTGTCCAGATGAGGTCTGAAGTCTCTTAACTTAAGTCCTATGTCTTACGCCATCAACCTTCCTGACACTTTCTATTCTTCTATATGGATATGCATCAGTGCTAGCTGATGCTCTGCCTTGCTAGATGGGATTTCCTAGTTGCCTCCAGATCATACCTACTCTGAATATCTTTTTGTCCTGGGCTAGGAATCCTGGATAATGTGCACTGACCCATCAGCAGCCTACTTACTAAGCTCGTTTCATAATAGTTCTTAATTTATGACAGCCTCCTGGTGTCAGAAATAAGCATGAAAATAGCAAATTTGCATGACAACTCATAGTAGAGCTGGACTTCTTTTATGTTTCTTTCAAAGGAGCAATTCAGTCAAGAATGTTTATTTGAATATTTTATGATTACACTAAAGGTCTTGAGTGGCACTTTTTTTTTTGAAACTATACTAATAGCGATTCACTTTTTGCTGTGTGTAATAAAATTAAATACTTCAGTCAATTGAAAATGGAGAAAATACCTTCCAGTTTGATCTATTCCTAGGATGTGCTATGTGAATATTAATAATTCTTTTTATAATTCATGGATTATCATTTTGCTATGACATTATCATTTTTCCTGTGTAAAATCACAGGCAAACATGCTTATTCAATAACAACCAGCCAAAGAGTCTAGTCAGACAATGGGAGATTGGCCCTTAAAGTTGCTGAAATCTATGCCATTTTCTACCATCACTTTATATTTAAAATATTTTATCTGAATCAGAACTGTGATTATTGAGGACTGTCTCTTACATCCTTCTGTCTGCCAGTAGAATTACTTGGGCTGAATAGAATTTTTAAAATCTATTAGTTTTTTTCTCAAAAAAATAAAATGCAAACCTATCTTCTAAGATAAATTGGTTATGCAGTATCCAGTGGGTTAAAAAAAAAGTTTCCTATCTATGAAATCTTATATCAACAAAGACATGTCAGCACTGTACATTCCAAATAATCCTAAATTAAATTCACTTCCATATTCTTATTTTCACTTTATCTTTCATAAATTGAAAGCACAGTTTAATCCTTTTAATACTAAAAATAACATTTATTAATTATGTCATCTCCTAATTGAGGACAGAAAGATCCAAGAAAGCAAAGTCTTGTAGGATCACTCTAGCTGCAGATTTGCAGCACAGTAATTGCCCAGCATGTGCTAACACGCTGTTCAGTTCATCTAGGCACACACAGTCAGCAAGTAAGGGAGCAGGAAGGAGGCAGGGAATCAATAGTAATCATTTCTGTATTTCCCTCCTTCCCTTCAAATGCCATTGTCATCTCATGTATGAGAGAAAAACAAAAAGCAATTTAGAAAGTTATCAAAATAAAAAGGACAAAAGTACACTTTAGAAACAGGAAATATTCCTGTGAGTTTAAGGGGAAATTTGATTTATTTAACATTAAATGAGTACACTTTTGCAAGGAGATAGGATAACAGTATGTTGTTATAGTGATAGTGGACATTGCAATGGAAATCCAGAAATACTGCACGATAAATTGAATTCTGTGTATATCAGGAGGAGATAAGCAGACAAACTGGATTATAGATTATAGTAATACACAGTCTGGTCTGCAGTATTTTATATTTCAACATAAGCAATGAAACATGAGTACTCCAGTATTCTAAATGTATGGTTAACTATTAATAGTTTCTATACTAATGTGGCTGATCATATTACTCATTAACTAACTAGTGTATTTTCTAGTATACAAATTTGTAGATGCCATTGTTTACAGCAAGGCTAGAATGAGCTTCAAGTCTCTATCATTCTATACCGTTCCCTATTCATTTGCATACATATGTATATTTTCAGGCATGAGCTCAGTTTGAATAAAGACATGCATTCAAAGTAATTTAAAATTGACATCCAAATCAAAATACCCCAAATACATATTCAAATTACAAAATTTGATTTTATAATATCCTTATATCACCAAGGCATAATAAGGTAAATTCAAATGAATACACTTAGATACTTGAATTTCTTGTCTTGTTTTGGGTTAAATATAAGTGTCTTATTTAAAATGTCTGAGAAAAGGGTGATTATTTACTTTAGATGTTTTTGTTTGTTTCAGGTATTTTTGCTCCTAATTCATGATGAATATCAGATATTATAATATATTTTGGGAGATGATCAAGTTACAGTTTATGCATATTAACATTTACTTTATGATGATAATATTAGAATCACTCCACTATTATATTTCTTGTTCCTAATTTCTAGTTTAATGGCAGAAGGAGTGGGAGTTAAGAGCAACGCATTCAAAGAAAAGCTGACCCAACTTTTAGGTATAACTTTAGTATTTAGATCTCACTTGTTGCCTTTTATCGAATTTATCAAGTTGTTTGATTGACACATAACCACCTTACTTAAGTCAGTCACTCTGGATAATATTCTACATATGAAGTTTCAGATGCCCTGGCCACATATACAGTTACCTTAAGACCTCCTGGGTATTTAGTTCTTTAAAGTGAAATCTACTTTTCAGGTGGCATTTTTGTAATTGATCACAACTCAAGAGTGATCACAATTCAGCATGTTGACCTCTTAGATAATATGACCCGCTATGAATCCTGAGCAAGTTTGGAGCCAGTCAGGCAAGAATCTTTTCACACTGCTGAAATCAGTGGTCTGTTCTCTCCTTTTAGGTGAAACTCTACAGATGGCAGTCTGCAATATGCTTCCTTAAGCTACAAGAGTGCCCATTAGTCTTGCCCCTAATTTTGTCCAAAACACCTGTAGCTTTCCTTTATCTGTCCCTACTCCTACTGAAGTGAATATACAAGTCTTCCACCCTTATAATTAACTATTTGTGTCTCTAGCATATTATGAGTACTTATGAGCCCTTCATTCCTTGTAGATATGAGTTTTATTTTTATTTTTGTATTTTTATTTCAGTTTTATTTTTAATAAAAGGTTTATTCTAGAATAGTTTTAGATGTATAGAAAAGTTGTAAAAACAGTAGCATATGCCCCACGCTCCTATAATATCCACATGACTTATTGCTGTTGATATTAACCTTGCTCATTGGTCAGGATTCCCCACTGTAAATTAATTTTTGTTTTGCTTCTTTCCATACTGTACTCTTTGGAAGGAAGTGACTATATGTACTAGTTCACTTAAAGTATAAGAACTGGGCTGGCCGAGTGGCTCGTTGGTTAAGAGTTGGCTTGGGAGCATGAGCTCTGAGCAGCAGGGCCACTGGTTCGGATCCCACATGGGCCAGTAACACTTCCCTCTACAGCTAAGATGGTGAACAACAGCTGGACCTGGAGCTGGGCTGCTGTGAGTCTCACCGGTGATGGCATAGGCTGCAGTGAGTGGGGCTGCAGTGGGCTGCTGTAAGCTACCGTGAGTGGCTGGCAACCAGTGTGAGCAGCCCGCAGCTGGCGTGAGCTGCTGTGAGCCACCATGAGTGGCTGTCCAATGGCCAGTGACACATCTGCCTCACCCGGAAAGAGCACAATGATCACAATACCAACATGGGCCAGTGAAGCAATGTCCTCCACAACTAGCCTGAAGAACAAAAGGACAGCAACTTATCTGTTCCCCTTCCCCAATTGTCCAATGCCGATCCCTCCCCTGGTTCCCCAATAAAATCTTAAAAATAAAAATAAAAAAATAAAGTACAAGGACTTATTTTATATCTCCTTGAAGGATATGTGGAGATTAAATAAAATGTTTCTAAATAACACATAGATCAAAGAAGAAATCTCAAGAGAAATTAAGGAATATGCTGAACAAAATGAAAGTGAAAACACAAGTTATCAAAATTTAGGGGCTGAAGAAAAAGGGGTGCTTAGAGGAAAGTTTATAACATTAAATACTTATATTAGAAAACAGAAAGATCTAAAATGGATAATTAAGTTTCTACCATAGGGAACTAGAAAAAGAAGAGCAGAAGAAAAAAAAATAAGAATTAGAATAGAAAATGAAACTGAAAATAGAAACAATAGAGAGTCAATGAAACCAAAAGTG
>NW_017731703.1:918517-953206 GCF_001890085.2 Hipposideros armiger
AGAGAGAGAGAGAGAGAGAGAGAGAGAGAGAGAGAGAGAGAGAGAGAGAGAGAGAGAGGAATGACACAAATTACTAATATCAGAAATAAAACAGGAGACATCACTACAGATCTGATGGACATGAAAAGGATAATAAAGGAATATTATAAACAACTTTATGCTCACAAATTTGAGAACCTAGATGAAATCATAATTTGTTGAAAGACAAAAGATGCTAAAACTCACACAGGACGACAATCTGAATAGGCCAATATATATTAAAGAAAGTTGACTAACTTGGGTAGAATGATTACTTTATAGATACAACACCAAAGGCATAATGTATGCAAGAAATAATTGATAAGGTGAATTTTATTAACGTGAGAACCTTTTGCTCGGCAAAATGACCCTGAGAAGACAATGAGAAGATAAGCTGCAGACTAGGAGAAAATGTTTAGAAAAGATACAGCTGATAATGGACTGTTATCTAAAACATAAAAAGAACTCTTAAAATGCAATAGTAAGAAAACAAACAAACCTATTAAAAAAGGGCTCAAAACCTGAACAGACACTTCACCAAAGAAGACATACAGATGACAAAGAGCATATAAAAAGATGCTCAACATCATATGTCATCAGAGAAATACAAATTAAAACAATAATGAGATACCTTATACACTTATGATAATGGCCAACATTCAGAACACTGACAACACAAAAATGTTAGCGAGGAGGTGACAAGGCTATGGGGGAAATAAGAATGCTCATTCATTGCTGGTGGAATTGGAAAATGGTACAGCCACTTTGGAAGACAATTTGGCAGTTTCTTATAAAACTAAACATACTCTTGCCATGTGATCCAGCAATGGAATATTATTCAGTGCTAAAAAGATGTGAACTATCAAGCCATGAAAAAACATGGAAAAACTTAAATGTATTTTACTAAGTGAAAGAAGCCACTCAGAAAAGACTACATAATGTATGACTCCAACTATATGACATAGTGGAAAAGGCAAAATTATGGAGACCATAAAATATCAATGGGGTGGGATGAACAGGTGTAGTGCTTAGGATTTTTAGGCCATTCAAAATACTCAGCATGATATTATAAAGATGGATACATGTCATTTTATATTTGTCCAAGTCCATAAAGTGTGCAGCACCCTATTGTAAACATTGGATTTTTTATTATTATTGTATATCAATGTAGGTTTATCAATTGTAACAAATGTACCACTCTGGTGGGGGTTGTTGATAATAAAATATGCTTTGCATGTGTTGGGGCAAGGGTGTATAGGAAATCTCTGTATCTTCTCTCAATTTTGTGAACCTAAAACTGTTTTGGACAATAGTCTCGAAAATTTCCATTTGGTTCATCAAAGTCTTCGCTGAGACTTTTTATCTTGCTGTTTGTTTCAAATGCGCTTATAATTGCTTGTTGCAACATTTTATGATGCTGATTTAAAATCTTCCCCAGGTAATTCTACTATGTGTCATTTCAGTATTGCCATCTGTTGATTTTTTTTTTTCATTCAACTTGAGATTTTTCTGAGTTTTGCAGCTGGGGAAAGAAGGAGACAAGTTATTTACTGCCAAATATTAATAGGCTAGTACGTCCAACAGATTTTCCAGTCAGCCTCTCTTGACACCTAGTGAGGAGGTTCTTCTGGTTTCTCAGGGCAGGGATGGGAATTAATGCTACCCAACAAGACTCCATTAATACTATGCTGCCTGGGAGGGTGACTCTTACTTGGCCTCCATGGGGGAGACTTCCTTATGATAAGGCAATGGAGAAGGTCCTGAGTCTCCATTAGGTCTCTTCCAATACCATCTCAACATAAAGCTTCATTACCTCCAGGTAGGTGTAGAAATGAAGGTTCCCTGTGTAGTCACTGACAGGTGGGTGAGTAATTGGTCAGTACTGCTGAGAGGTGATGAAAGCCCCTGTTCCACCGCATGCTTTGACCTGCATCAGCAGGGTAGGTGTGTGATCAGGTCTCCTCAATACAATCTGATGCCACTGGAAGTCTAGGCAGCTGTCAGTGGTAGAGGTTGGGCAGCATTTTTCCTGTGGTTTTTCTTTTCTGGAGAGTAAAGTGATGATTGTCTAAAAGATTTTTGTCTTGCCAGGTGTCCCTTTCTTGGTCTGTTGTTTTGAGAGAGTAGAGTTTTAAAGGTCTGTTTTGGTCTACACCTGTTGTGTTTCCAGGTTGCCAGCTTTTACATCATTCATTGTGGGAATATGAGGCAAAACAACAACAAAAAACAAACAAACAGAAAAACAGGAAACTCACCTTTCTTTGAGTCCCAAAAACCCAAACCTGTCTACTACCTTCTCTGTACATTTCAGTCTTCCTATTTTTGTTACATATATAATGTTCAGAAGATTAACTTTCTACTGTGAGGGTGGAATAAGTACATATATTCCACCTTTCCAGAAGTTCTAGTCCCATTGCATTTTACATATAGGAGCAGTATGATTAGACATAGACTTTAGAGAGGCAAATCTTGAATGGGAACACAGTTACAATGCATAGAGACAGACTAGGCGAGAAACAATGACATGCAGAACTGAAACATTGATTATACCATTGTAAGACAAATATAAAAGAAAATGGAGAGGCTAAGATGGCAGTTGTGTGTGATATAGTGTTTTATGGAAAGCATTACTCAGTGAGCATTTAAAATTACAATATTCATGATGACTCTGGGAGCTTGTTTCCCATACATTAACCATTATGCAGATTTTTTTTAATGTTCTGGGCTCTAACTCATATTTGAATATGTAAAAAAAGAACCACATATAAAATATGGGAAATTGTGGGCTGGCCGAGTGGCTCAGTTGGTTAAGAGCTCACTCAAGAGTGTGAGCTCTGAGCAACAGCAGTTCGAGTCCCGGCCCGAGCTGAGCTGCTGCTGAGCTGCCAATAGGTGGCAGGATGGCTCAGCTAAAAAAAATAATAATAATAAAAATAAAATAAAATAAAATAAAAATAAAAAATAAATAAAATAAAATATGGGAAATTGTAAGGAGAAGTGTTCCTTAATCAAGTAGAAGGTGCATAGTAGATCAGAATAACACATTTATAGTAGGTACATTCAGGGTCACTTATGGATTACTGGAGAGTTAGGTGATATAATAAGAGACATCAGAAATTTTGTAACCCTATATTTAAACACTAGAAGAGATTAGACAAAAAAAATCAATTCTACTGACAAAGATGCTTCAAATAAATGCTTTAAATGGTGAAAATATTACTTTCCTCCTGTTAAAAATAAAATATATCAAAAAGAAAAGAATCAGATGAAGAGATTAAATTTTGAAGCAAATAAATAATGACAAGTAAACATGTATATTTTATATATGCATATATTGGGGATATATATATATATATATATATATAATTTATATGTATACAAGCACATAACAAACACACATACACACACATGCACACACACACACACACACACACACACACACTGAGATTTTTGAATCTCAGAACACAGCATCTTTATTTTTTAAAAATTTTTTTGTAATACTGCTTTTGAAAAAAAAAGTTAATAGCAATGGTTTCATCTCCGAGGGGGGAAAAATAAGTTTTTTAGTAAAACTGAACTTAAAACAATTTCAATGAACCTGAAATCTAAAAACTGTGTGTTCAAAATTGCTAATGAAAATGTACAACCTGACTTTTATTGTGCAGTTAGCACATAATTGTTGACAAGCTCCTCCAGGTCCTAAATGGCTTTATAAACTCTATGATCAACATTTTAATTACAAAAGTCATATGAACCCAAGTGATTGCTGCCTTCCTCTCATAAACATTATAACTGATAAGAAATAATTTTGTCCTGATAAGAAAGATGATGATCATTGATGGTAAAACAATATTTGTAGCTAATATTTAATGACAACCCTGAAACAGGCACTGTACAAAGTGCTTTGCATACAGTCTCAATTACAGATTACAAATTCTTCTGGGTAGTTGCTCAAAATCACACCTGGCAAGGGATAAAAGCAATGTGCAAACTCTAGATTATCTCTAAAACGTGTGCACTTCATCCAGTTTATACTATCTTGAATTTGAATATGATTAAATTTTCTTTTAGAGTTGTTGTGGTTATAGATAGAGTAAACTAAATACATTAACCAGATCACAGAATAATTGTGTGTAAAATTTTTGACATGTAAAAAGGTAAAATTACTATAAGCATAAGAAAAGAATCCTTTAGCTTACTGTTGAAAAAAAAAAAAAACCTTAGCTAATAGACAAAATAAATCTGTTGTTCCAGGTATAGATTAAATAATGCGCCATTTATCTTTAGAAGGTTGAGAAAAATTTACAAATACCTTAACTGTAATATATATACTAAAATCGATTAGGGTCTTTATAGATTTGCTGAACCTATGGAGGACATCAGTCACTACCCTAGTTTTACAAACCCTTTAAGCCACTCACAGAGATTAGATTCTGAAAAGATTTAAAAAGTCTATATCCAATACAACATAATAATTCTTAAATTTAAAACTAGTATTTAGCACATAGTAGGTTTTTAATCCTAAATTTTTATTGCTTGCATAGTAACTCCAGGAAAGTATTCAGGCATTAAATATTGCCATAAACATTAATATAATCAGGGTCAGCCTCATCATTCATGTGTAGCTCCTGCAGCTTTGCTCAGTTGGCATTCTGCTGTGAATCCAGGGATACAAGTATAAGATTTATCTTAGAGGATATTTAGTACTGGGGAGTGAAGTGATCAAGATTTTTCCACAAGGGAAGATAAAATAGTTGTTTTTTTTAAATAGTTTTCATATATAATCTCAAATCTTGTTTCTTCCTTTACCTGTAGCTGATTTCAAGATCAAATTTAATTATAAAGATGAAAGGAAGGACAAAAACAATATATTTTATATTTGAAAAATCAATACTGTAAAGCTACTCTGCACCAGCTTTTTAAATTTTATTTAAGCACTACTGCACCCAACTGCCGCCAAGCCACTGTCATGGCCAGAGCTGTCTGTAGTCCATCAGGCTGGCCAAGTTTATCAGGTATTGGCAGGGCAGGCTCACAGGTACAGCACGTGCAGCTGTGCATGAAGTTCATGGAAGAAACCAGTTGCTCCATCAACTGCAATGTGAAAGACCCCATGTAGAGGTTGATGTGAACCTCCTGTTCTAACCAGAGCTCCAGGCTCAGAGGCTCAGAGGCTAGAGAGATGCCTGGTCGACCACTTGGCCTATATTTAGGATCTGCAATTATTCAATGTGTGATTATGTAGTATGCTAAAAAAAATTTTTTTAAATAATATTATTTGAGTGAAACAAAAACTATATTACAACATAAGCCATTCCCGAGAATGGGCAGTGCATTTTTAGGGGTAATTTCATGTCTGTTGATGTCCTAACTGGCAGTCAATAGACTGACAAAGAAAAAGTCTAAATGCAACTTTTCAAGCAGCCCCAATATGTATATTGAGAAATAATACTTAAAATTGTATAATTTTAGTGCTTTGCAGTCATTCACCACACACACACACACACACACACACACACACACACACACAGCCCTAGACTGCTACACTTGGAATAGTACCTGAACTAATACTTTCTACATGGTATGCTTTTGCTGATTCTGACAGACAGGGAAAAAAAATGTTTCAACCAAAATTCATCGGGCTCTAAGTCAGTGGTGTACCTTCTGTGTTTTCCTTACCTCAAACTCCTCCTCACATTCAATACGTGAAAGATGAAAAAGGGTTATTATTAGTACCCTCCTGTCCTATTACTTTGAAGTGGGTGATGTCAAACCCTCAAAATCGGGAAAAGGAAATGTTTTAAATGTGGGATTCCAGCTTCTTTTCTGAAGCTTTGCTTGATCCTGTATAATAAACTTTATATGATGTTAGGCATATAGGAAGCTGCTAGTATCACTGGATGTGGAATGATATTAAACAGACATCATGGTCCCAGTTTCTGTTCAGACTTGAGGATAAAATTAGCTTATTGCATCACAAAGACATCAAACCTCCGTTTTCATAAATAGAATACATGAATGGTACCAATTAAAGCAAAATGATAATTACAGTTAATGAAATGGAGACTATAACATCACATAATCACAGCCAATATTTTTCTGAGCATTTTTAATGGAATCAAAGCCAACCCTAAAAACAACTGATGAGACTGCATAATTTAAGGTTTTTCTTTGGGCAAATGAGTAAACAATAACTAAGTTTTTTTTTGCTTTTTTTTTTTTAACTAATGATAACCAAGTCGCAGATATCTCTGTGAAATTTCTCATTAGAGAGTATAGAGTACAGAATACATTAAAGAGAACAACCATGATTGTTCATGATTGTATTTAGATACTTGGATTCAATGAGTTATTTTTAATCATTCCCTAGGAATCCATATTTTGGGGAAAAAGGAGTTACATAGTCTCCATGAAGGACATAATCCTCAAATAGATTCTGTGGGAAGCAGAATTCTAGATGACCCCTAAGGTTCCCATGAACTGGTATGCATGTCTTCTATAATCTCTCTCCTTGACTGTGGGAAGGGCCCATGAATATGATGAGATATAATTCTAGTGATTATGTTATGTGCTATGACAAAATAATGTTTTTCAGATGCAATTGAAGCTTAATCACTTGTCTTTGACTTAATTAAAAGGCAGATTAATCCAGGAGGGGTTGACCTAATCAGGGGAGCCCTGTAAAAGGACTGGGGTCCTCATGGAGGTCAGCTGTGTTCTCCTGCTGGCTTTGAAAATGTAAGCTGCCAAGGGAGAGTACCTGTGCAGAGGCCAAATGGCAAGGACCTGAAGGGCACCCTTGGTGCTGAGAGTAGCATCCAACAGCTAGCGAGAAAACGGGACCTTGATCTTACAACCCTAAGGAACTGAATTCTGCTCATGAACATTCGGGTTGGAAGAGGGCCCTGAGCATCAGAAAGGAGTGCAGCATGCCAACCACTTTCATTTCATTCTTGTGAGATCCTGAGCAGAGGACCCAATGAAGTTATACCCAGATTTCTGTCCCACAGAAACTCTGAGATGATGCATATATGTTGTTTTGTACTTTTTGGGTTTTGGTAATCTGTTATGTAGTCATAGAAAACTAATATAGACTCTAACTTCACAGTATTCTCCAGCTCCCACCTATAGCACTGACCTAAGCTTTATCTATTACTTTTTATTATGGTAATCATATTTCTTAATTTAAGTGACAAACTCGTTTAAAAAAAAGCAATTTTTTTTTGGTCAAGAATATATTTCATACACAAATGTCTAATGTATTCCTGTCTGGGTGGGAGGGTATTCTCTTTATTTAGATACATACAATTGAATAAAATCAATTCCTACTTTTTACTCTGTAATAGACCTAGCTTTATTTTACTCACTAAAGCATATTTAATTGTGAATTAAATTAAATTAACACCTAGAGTTGAAAAGAAAATGTTTTACAATGCATGTGGCAGCCAAATTTACAAAGTACATTAATGCAATACATAAAGATTTGCAGAAACATGCAACCATGTACAAGCATAGCTACTTAAGGAAGGAAATAATTGCTGAGATAAATTTTATTTTGCTGTGTTTTGTAAATGAAACACAACAAAAGTAATATTTTTTAACAAAAAGCAAAATGTATTGTTATCACTGATATTCATCACATCTGCTTGTGAAGTTTATTTGGCCAGTATTCATGAATGTGCTAATCACGGAGTTATCAATATCTGCTCACAGAGAGCTGAAGTCTCTTAGCTGGATGGTAGTTAGTGCTTTCCCTTCTCAGAAATGGTTAACTTCTGACTCAAAATGTTTATCAGTAAGGATAGATAATTAAAATAAATTTATAACATGGATTTTATCTTTTTTTTTTACATTGTTCACATTGTGGGAAATCATAACAGTTCAAAGGAAGTAACTATTCTTTATATGATTTCACTCTGTATGAGTAGAAAGGAGTATGATTTCCTGTTCCCAACTCCCTTGCTGGTAAATGTACATGAATAACTTTAACAATTTATTTAGTTGCTACAGTGGGTAAGCCTGTTGTGCACGTTGATTTTATCAGTAACCTGAAGAGGTAGTTGTTAACATCAAATGCAAAGGCTAAAGTTTAGCAACTTACCCCAAGGTCATAGCCAATGAAGCAGAGGTCGGATGCTAGCCATCTATCTGATCCTGAAACCACTTTTCTTTCCCAGTTCAAATCCCTCTCCATCTTGTCTCTGTCTAGCCTATTTATATAAGTAGCAACTAAATAAATTGGTTTCCCCTCCTTGACTTCCTCAAAATGCATCCTAAGCATTATTGCCTCTGAAGCCACAGTTAATAGGGAGAAAAAACAAGATGGAGAAAATAATCAGATTATTTATTTTTATAGGCTTCTTTCTGAAGCTGGAATTATGAAAAAGACTGAACATGGAGGCAGGCTTATAGATTTTATTCTTCATGGGACTGGGCAAACTTATTCCTGAATCACTAAAAGTAAAAGTGATGTCTTGGACTGTGTATGATATATCATGTGAAGTAAAACCATGATCCTGTTAGAATTTTCATCTTGGTCAGGGAAGTTTGCATTTAATGAATAAAGTTGAAGGGAGCAGTGGAAGCTGGTCAGTTGTGCTTGCTCTAAACTGAAGTTTGAACATCATTTTACTGATGTCTATTTGCTTTTCATGCTGCTCTGTAATCTTGCTACATTAGATTTAGCCTCTATAATTATTTTGGTGACAGAAAAATCAATGCAAACTGGCTTAAGCAACAAGAGAATATATTGATTCATAGAAGCACAAACCCAAATACTACTACTTTCTTTCTACCTTCTTCAATATGTTGACTTCACTCTGTGGCTGTGCATAATGGCAAGAAACGTGGATACAACTTATACTTCTTAGTTGAATTCCATTGGAAGGGAGCTCTTTCCTTAAGGTAGTCTGAAAAACCCTTGAGAGTCACTTTGCTCAGACTAGTTTAGATTATGTTTAGCCCTAAATGAATCATGTGACCAGAAAATGTTATTCAAGGATGGGCCTAGTTTGTGTGTTGTAGAGAGCAGCCTCAGTTTCAGGCCACAGAGACTGACAATGGTGGATGGATAGAACACCAAATGAAAAGCAGGGCCTGTCTCAGAAAGAATGAGGAGTGGATGGTGGGAAAGCAAATAATAACTGTCCACTGAGAAAAAAATTTTTTGAAAGTTGTATTCTAGCAGGACGTTCTTATTTCTGAACATTCCACTCATTATACTAGGCTTTAAGAACCAGGTTCATTTAATGTATGCCTTTTTGCTGTGTAACAGCACTCTTCAGACTTTTTCTTTCTATATTAGCTTTCTCCATCTTTGACTGTTACCCACCATATGCAGGTGTTCAGCCCTGGGTTGTCATAAACATTGTTCAGAGACTGTTTCACAAGCTTGATGGCAGTCTTTCTCCCTTGTCTCATTCAAAGGTGGAGTTGAGCATTGCTCATAAATGTTTTAAGAAGTTAGATGAAATGTCTAAATCAACCAAATGAATAGTTAATTGTGATTTTCTTTCCACGCAGTTTTCAGTTGCTGCTATGTTACTGAGATTTTCTCAGAAAGACTCCAGAACTACATTCTTTTTTTCTAGAATGTCTTTGTCAGGACATTTAACGAGTTTGAAAAGCTGAACTGCAATGATGAAGCCATGTAATGACCTTCAATTTCATAGCCATTTGCTTCCACTTGTGCATTTAAATTTGTAGCAGAATTCTAAATGTTTGGCTTAATTGCCCCACTATGAAATACAGAGATTTATGAAAAGACGCTAACAGTCTGTCCCCGTGACATCATTGAAAAGGCTCGCTGGGTATTCAATAATAGGAAGGAAAAAAAGCATCAGTATAAAGAGACAAAAATTACATTTAAATCAACATGGCAAAAGGTCTTAATGATACAACGAAAAATTAAATCAAACAGTGTGGTTCTTTTCAATTGAGGCCTTTAAGGAAATGAACAAGATGTAATGTTCTTTATTTGTCAGACAAGTGACATAGTTAATCAATGATAATTCCCCTGGATGGGCCTCCCAGTTATGTTAGTTAATTAAAGTGCATTCTCATATATACTGACCAAACCCCTCTATGTGGTGGGTAGGCAGCAAAATGAAAAGCATATATAGTGGGTCCCTCTCCTACTTGGAAAAAGAAATCAATACTGATTTAGTTGTAGCAGAATTGAGCTATTTTGTCTGCAGTCTTTTTATCTGCAAGGCCCCCTGGCCATCAGTGTGGGAAAACATTCATGGAACAAATGTGTTTAGCAGGAGTAATCATCATCATTGTGAAGTGCTTATCAGAAATGAAGACAAAATGCAATTAGACTAGATTTACAGTTGGACCAATAATTACCATTCAGATGTTTCAGCTGAATGGAAAATACAGGATTCCAAACCATGGCATTTGTGTTCGATTGCTTTCTCCTCCTTTCTCTAGTGATCTCTAACCCTCCTCCATTTTCTTTTCTTTTCTTTTTTTTTTGCATTTATAAAATATGTCAGTCATGATGTAGCACAGCTGAATAATTGTCATAGAGTCAAATGCTTGCAGATGGTTAATGGAAACAGAAAATTAAATGAACAGCAGTAAAGAAACTCATACAAAATTAAAGAACTCTATTGCAAATTTAAAGGGTCATTTGGTTTCATCAAAAATCAAATAATATGAATATGTTATCCTCTGCATGAAAGAGACTATGTTAAATTGTTTTGAGAGCTGAAAAATGAGCAATCAATGGTGTGCTAATGAAATTTGTGAAAAAAATCATGCACCATTGAAATATGCTGTAAATTGTCATTTAGTCCCTGCAGAAGAAGGCCTACTTTAGGGGGATCAATTTTTTTTTTCCTTGAGCTTATTGTTTAGTTAAATTATTGAACTCACAATAGGACTTGAAATAAGTTAAGATTGTTACTACTAAAAAGAAATGAAAGTAGGATTAAACTAAGCAGACCATTCTGAGTTGCAAAACCCCCCCCCCAAAACAAACAAAAAAACATTCCACACCAAACTAGTTACTGTTTCAAGTGTATCGTCTGAGTTTTTTTTTTTTTTCCTTATATGACAGAAACCTAACATTCATAACACATTCATGATACATCCAAAGAACAGAATCAATGGCCCATTGATCTGTAAGGACTTAACACAGTTTAGGCCACCTAAGCTCTCATCTGCCTGGCATTTTTGAAATAGTATATAATTGACAAAACTTTTGTGTAAAGAGAAGCCATCTTTCTGGTGAAGCATTAGATATGAAGTTGTATGGTATCATTCAGAAGTGGATTTCAGTTACAGATTCTTTATGAATAGATTTTGAGATTACAAAGCATTATACTCTTTATTCACTCCTTTTTATTTTTCATTATCCTCTCCATTCTTTGGGAAACCCAGAAGTCAATATGAAATGTCTTTTGTCCATCATAGAAATGATTTCCGTCTTTGTTGGTTGCTCATATCAAAGGGAAAGAAAAATAAAGACATATAATTGAGTCTTCATTGAAAATAGTTCAGACATTTGTGACATTGCCTTGCATGGCTTATCTAATAACAGAACATTTTTAATGACTAACAACATCTTCGAGGGTGTTTGAAAGTGAATCAGTTATTCATATAAAAAAGCAAGGCTGAAAAATAAATATTTCTGAAAGAACAGCTTTAAAAAGGTTAAGATAAAACATGTTTTTTTTTAAATCCCTTAAGATGATTCATAGTCTTTTCAAATGAAAAACAAAATGTATTTTATCTTTCACTAATGAGAAAGAAGTAATATTATAAACATACAGTCTTTTTTCTGTTATACTTGATGAATTTAAACTTTTAAAAGTCTCTTTTTTTTTCTCTTGAAGTTGTCAGAGGACTGTATATAAAATTGATGCCGAGGTGAAAGTATTGATTTAACTTTCCATTTGACTAAGTACAAATACGTTATTTTAGGGCCGGCCGAGTGGCGCGATGGTTAAGAACTCGCTTGGGATGCCAGAGGACCCCGGCTCGGATCCCACATATGAGGGCCAGTGACACTGCCCTCTACAGCTAAGATGCTGAACAACAGCTCAACCTGGAGCTGGGCTGCCATGAGTCGCCGGCGACGGCGTAGGCTGCACTCCCTGTGGCAGTGGGTTGCCATGGGCTACCGTATGTAGCCAGCAGCCAGCGTGAGCGGCCAGCAGCCGCAGTGAGCGGCCGTCCAGAAGCCGGCGACTGATCTGCCTCGCCAGGGAAGAGCGCAATGATGGTGCCAACTTGGGCCAGTGAAGCAACATCCTCCACAACTAGATTGAAGAACAAAACCAATTCCCCAGCACTGTTCCCATCCCCCCAATTCCCCAATAAAAATCTTTAAAAAAAAACAAAAAAAAAAACAAAAAAAACAAATACGTTATTTTAAACCATACCTAGCAAAGACAAAAATTAGTTGCTTGTTATTTCATGTTAAAGTAGGATAAAAACAAAAAAAGCTCAATGATTTGAATAGTTTGTATGTGTAAGTTATGTCTATAAAATGTCTAATTTTGAGTTAAAGCATTTTTCTACATATTTTTCAAATATTGCTGAAATTTAAAAAATTTTCTGCCCTTTTCTAACTAAAGGTCTTCAATACATCTTTTATTACATAACAGTAATATTTTCATTTTAAATCCAGCCATCCAAATACTA
The DNA here is from genome assembly GCF_001890085.2 of Hipposideros armiger. Taxonomy (NCBI): domain Eukaryota; kingdom Metazoa; phylum Chordata; class Mammalia; order Chiroptera; family Hipposideridae; genus Hipposideros; species Hipposideros armiger. The sequence continues at coordinate 931,190 of NW_017731703.1, forward strand.
AATGTAGAAGCATCATCTATACAATATCCAACAATAGCACTCGTTGAAGATTTATCACTAAAAGTAATCACTATAGATTACATTTGCAGCAGGGACTTTGCCATTAGTTCCACTCTTTAGTTTTTCTTAGAAATGAAAAATTTAACTTTTTTTTCCTTTACTTTTCAAATAAGATGTAAGACATTTTTATGTCAGAAGCAAACATCTTTATTTTGATATATTAAATTACAATTTCTACAAATATCCCAATCCCACTAAAGGCCTGTTTTCAACACTTCTGATCACTACAAAGTACATTTCATACAGATACAGTACAATGCATGGCTGTGACTGAAGTTTATATATCTTGATAAGTATATCCCCTTTTTGATAATTATAGTCTCTTAATACATATTGCAGCTACAAGTTTGAGGGGAAAATATTAAACATTTATATTAGTATTTAGAGTGCCTTTCTCGGTATAGGATGACACCAGAGGCCAGGGGAGACATTTGTTCAGTAGTTGGAGATTCTGTGGATGAAACAAGTCTAACAAATATGAAATAAGTACAAAACTAAGTAGAAGCACATTGTAATTGCCAAGAGCTGTCAACGTCAAAAAGTTGCAGAAAAGGCTGTTGCCCTGCCCAGGTCTACCTTTCCTTCTAGAGCACTCATTATCCCAGCTGTCAGGAGCATTTGCCACTGGCTGTTCACAGCTGAGGCCCTCCTCAGGAATCACCCTGAACCTGAGGCAGCTGCCTCACGGACTTGCTTGCCTTCTCCTCAGTCTGCATCTGGTGATTAGTGTGAGTACAAAGTGTCAGCATGCTGGCCTCAGTTCCAGGCATCTTTAAAAGGCCACCCCAGTTGCAGTGCTCCCCGGGGGATCAGATAAAGCCGTTGTTATTACCTTCTTAACTTGCCCAATACATCTTCCCTTATTTCTTCCTCAATAAACTTTTTACAACCAGGCAGTTCTGAGTCTCAGGGTCTGGTTTTCTGATCTAAGACAGAGATCTTAACCTGAATTTGAGGGATAGGCAGTATTTGGATAATTAGAAAGATAGAGGGAAGGCATGGTAACCTGGTGTGGTGCGGAATACACAAACCAAGGTGAAAAAGTGGAAGCCAATTGTTGTGTCTGTAAGATGGCGAAAAGACGCTAGTCTGACAATCAGGGATTTTCAGAGCATTATTTGAAATGAGAATGGAGAAGATGGATGTCAGTGGAATGGGAAAAGTATTAAAAGCCATGTAAAGAATTTTGATTTTATTGAGTAGATGTTTGCAAGTCACTTTAAGACTCAGATAAAAATGCAATGTTTAAGGAAGCATGGTGTGTCACGGATATGCAGTGTGGAATAGAATCAGGAATGACACCACAAATCTATGTCTTAGAAAATGAAGGTGTGCCTAGGCAACAACAGCAAAGATGAACGAATCACTCTTTCCTGTCCCTTTACCCCATTCTGTGTATGTGTGTGATGTGTTTGTGTGTATGTGTGTGTGTGTGTTTGTGTGTGTGTGTGTGTGTGTGTGTGTGTGTGTGTTGCAGAAAAAAGAAAAAAAATCTTGCATATACTTTGTAAAGAAGCACTGGGAAGGTAAGAATCATTCTTTTGAGGCTCCTCTGTTATGAATTGTTTTGCCAGAACTACCATCAATGAGATAAATTACCTGGTATATTTTTCCTTTTGTTCCATATCTCCTATTTCTGTCTTGCGGAGATTCTAATGAAAAAATAAAACAAACGTGGGAAGAAAGCCAGAGGAAGAAAGAGGATAATTAAAGGACCTGGACGATGGTACATAAACTGAATGATTGACTACTGGCATCGCTGAGAGTTAATTGTTTTTCTTTAACTAGACCTGAACTCTGTGTTCAAATCATCTCCCTAGGACACAGTCTAAATAACAAAACACCCAATTGAAAGAGTAAATTTACTATAATTGAGTTACTTATTCACCATACCTCAAATAGGACATGATGTGCTTACCACACACCTTGTTCCCCAGGATCATTTTCAATATTGTCCTTTTCCAGGAGGAGCAGTTTGAGTTAGTCTTTGAATGTGACAAAATCCATCATTTTTTCAGTGAATCAGCAAATGTGTCAACAGATTATTATTAACATCCAAATAAAAATCCTAGAAAAAATTTCCTGAAAGTCTCATCATGACTCTTCAGTGCTACAGATGTTTCTATTATTTATTTGTAATTTCTTCAAAGTCAGGAAGATGTCTACTTCAGATTATACCTCTTCATACACAGATGAAAAATCAATTTACAGGGTCAATACTATTTCAAATTATAATTAATACATTTGTCTTTAGAACAAAACTGAGGCCACCCTAACAGATTCAAAGAACACTTTACTGGTTTTAGCTCTAGTTACCCAGAGGCCCATGGAATGCAAAAATATTATACTGCTCTGGAATCCTCTGTATTTTGTCCCCTTAAGAAAGCAGTCATCCAAATTCATTGGTTTAAAGATTCCAATGTAATAGCTTTTGAATTTAAAAGAACCCTCTTCATTTTGAGTTTACCTTTTTAAATAACCCAGTATAAACCCAGCATTTAAATACCTTCAAGTAATGATGAGGAAAATGAGGGTAGAATAGAATACCTATATTAAACTTTTATATGACATTAAATTTCCACCAACTTAACTTAGTAGTTCTACATGTGAACCTGAGTCTCCTTTTTTTCCAGAAATTCTGTTTTGTTTGATAATGGAAATCTTGATTTCTGGCAAATCGCTTATAACAATAATAATAAAAACTTTATTCAAAAATTAAAAAGGTATAATTTTTTGACAAGTCATTGACTCTTATGGATATTATCAAATAGCAATGAGGATTTACCATGTCTAGGATAATATAGGCATTTAATACTGAACAGTACTGTAATCCTTTGCTGTTTCCACTTAGCTCTCTAAAAGTGGGTTTTGACTTGATTTTGCAATAAAGCAAAGGGAATCATACCTATATTTTTCTCCTATTTCCTTGTCATAATTGTACATATTATCTTGAACAAAATGACAGTAGGACATGTTATATGACATGAAAATCAACCAGAAGATTCTGATATTGCTCTGGCCACTCTGATGCTGTAACTTTATTCTGGCAACTACATTGTTTTTTGGAGATTCAAGTTTGATTATTGGAACTCGAGTTGGGCAATCAGTGCCTGAAAACCCTAGGATTCTCCAAAACTCTTAACACCAGTCTCTCCCCTACTATTGATGTATGCATGGGCTATGCAAAAAGGACAAGGGGAATTAGAGGCCTTTTAAAATTATTATTTTTATTATTATTATTATTATTATTATTATTATTATTATTATTAGTTTCAGGTGTACAAAACAATGCAATAGTTATCCGTTTCACCCCTCACAAAGTAACAATCTCCCTCCCCCCATCCTCTGCCTCCCCACCCCTGATGTCATACAAATCAACAGCCAAGACTTGGAAACAGTCAAAAAGCCCATTGGTAGACCACTGGATTAAGAAACTGTGGTACACTTACACAATGGAGTGTTACTCAGCTATAAAGAAGAAGGAAATCGTACCATTTGCAACGATATGGGTGGACCTAGAGAACATTATGCTAAGTGAAATAAGTCAGTCAGAGAAAGACAAATACCATATGATCTCACTTATATGTAGAATCTAAAGAACTGAATAAATGAGCAAAGTAAACAGAAATAGTCTCAGAGACACAGAAGAAAAACTGGTGGTTGCTAGATGGGAGGGGGTGGGGATGAGGGAGAAGGGGAAGGGATGAGACAACATAAATTGGTAACTATAATATTGCTTCAGGCATAGAAAAGACAGTTTGGGGAATATAATCAATAATGTAAATATTTTTTAGGGGGCCAGATGGACTCGTGTCTTGTTAGAGGCCTTTTAAAAGTCATTGGCCAGCAGTGGGGGGAAGTGATTATTGCTGGAATCCAAGTCAAAGGAGATGAGGTTTATCAAATGTAAGAGGTGACAGTGATTTTCTTCAATCTAGATCATTTTGATTATGCTGCTAATGTTCTCTCAGCACAGAAAGCTTATCAAGAAAACCCTAGGAAGATTGCCAGAAGCATTTTTGTTTCACATAATTAAGGACTTCTATACTCAAAAAGGAATTAAATAATGGAACAAAATTGTGTGGAACTGTGGACATTTAATAATATAATGAAGGGTTAGGGACCCAAACTGTTTGCTTACTTAGGTAATTACAGCAGATAATTTCCTTTGAGAATCAATCAGTGTCTTTCAGGTGTTTAAAAATTATTCTAATCAAAGTGCTATCGCTTTATTTTGAAAACAACATTTTTTATCTTAGTTTTACTATTTGTGATTGACTGAAATTTTCAAGGCTACTGGAATTTAAGTGGATGATTTCATAATAGCTAATTTTTATTTGGTAATTTAATATGCAGACAAAACATAATGAAATATAGGTCTAACAATAGTTTGGGGCCATTTTAGGGTATGACAATTTAGTAATAAGTATAATAATAACAATGAAAATTATCATCCACACAGCATTTTCTATGTTTAAAGCATGGTATGAAGCATAATTTTACATTATATGAACACATTCACCTCATTTAGTATAGCAATCCCAAATAGCCTTGGGTGTCTTGGAACTCCTATTTAGACTTGCCTGAAATTTCCTTCTTACAGTCACTTCCTTGAGTTTCACAACTAAGATATGGACACATTTAATACATTTCTTATTTAACTTTAACTGTGACTTTGTGGAAGAGATCTGTATTTGACATGTGTGGTAAACAGAAAATCATAATACCTTTGGCTGATAATGAGCTGATGGAGTTATGGCAATTTATTGAAATTTATAGAACTTGAATATGAAAGCAAATTTAGCATTCAAGTAGTTTGCAGTTTAGAAGTTTATGTTCTTGGGAACATAACACCTTTGATCATAATAATAGCTCTGAAAAGACATAATTCAAGACAGGTGAGTTTCTTGAGCTTTTAGGGAAAGGATTCCAGAAGATATCAGAGATTGTGGGAGGTAAGTGATGCCTCAGTGTCAGGAAACACATCCCATTAGTTTGAGAGAATAAGCAAAGGACAATTATTTGGGGAAAAGTGCCAGAAAAAAATATCTAATAATTCTGCCAACTTCATGTAAGGACAGGATGGTGGACACCTGATATGCCCTAAGAGGCAGAGCAACATAGCTTTCAAGTTGTCTTTCTCTAGGAAGCCCCTGGTCACTAATTGCAACCTCTCTGCCTACTAGTTCTACTCCTCTGCCATCTCAATTCAAGCTTAGGTAGTAATTGGCTTGCCAGGTACAGAAAGTGTTTCCAGGGCAACCCCATCTCAGGGCAGCTGCAATTAATAGCAGCCATCAAAATATTACTTGACTTGTGTTTACAAATCTAAAATATCAACAGCAGAGAACAATTTTATCACTTGTCTTAAAAATAATACTTGCTTGGTTCCCCTAAGAGAGAGAAATGTCCATAAACACACCCCCATGGATCTAGTCAATATAATTTACTCACAAACCAAAAAACTATCCCTTTATGGTTAATGCAATCTATTGTGAACCATGAAAATTTCTTCACAAAAATACAGCTGACAAAGTATCATGGCTTAAGTCATTGTGTGGTATTTGTGGAGATGTCTAATTCAATTTGTAGAGATGTCTATAGGTAGAAATTGGTTTTTGAAGTCACTGCTCAGCACAAAGCATTGTTCACATCATTTCTTTCCTGAATATTTCTTTGACTAGCCTTATTTGTTTAATCATGCTAATAAGTTGTAGGTAGATCTGTGAATCAGTTTTTCAATAACAAGTTTGCCGAAGCTTCAGATTTAGATTTCTTTACACACTGGTATTGTAATAGGTTTACAAAATGAGCCTTGAAAATGCCTTAAAGGCACCTAAATATTGTTTACTTAGAATAGTAGATGATAGGAATAAACTTGTTTAACTTCAGGCTATATTCTGGAAAAATCCTATATTCATCCTGTCATTATGGAACTGAATCAGCTGAAGAATAATCTAATACTTCTTTAGAAGGGCTATATATTGAAGATATGCAATAGAAAATATTTTTAATGGGAAAAAATCCTTTAGTGTTGGACATTTTTATGGACTGAGAGTCAAGATTTACAAGTCTTTCTTCAATTTGCGTTTTTCATAATTTCCCATGAGTAAAAAACAAATCAGCATTCATTTAAGACAGAGGGATAATTAACTTTTAATTTTGAATGAAATGGGAAAGTAAAAATGGGTACAGTATATTTGCTACTTAGGCTTGAGGGGTACAAAAATGTTTTGAGATATTTTGTTACAAACAAAAACATATGATCAACATTCTTGTCCTAAATAGTTGAGGAAAATGTTGCATTGAAAAGGTTTATCTTACCGCTTTAAGTCTATGTCTAACTGCCTGAAAGTGGTCACGCATGTGTTATTTTTAAGGAATCAAAGGAACTTACTTATGAATTATAAAACAGAACTTACTGAAACAATATGCCCCATTGCATCCTGACTCTACACATATGCAAAACTTCCCAGAGTGATCACTACTCATAATCCAATCTAAATCTATGAATTTGTTTGTCCAAGAGGTAAAATAATAATAATAATAACTAGTAAATAGTCAAAGCTTATTTCACAGGAATTAGCTTTGTCAAAATAGTCAAATAGTCAAATAGTGAAATAGTCAAAGCTAATTCCTGTGAAATAATGTAGTGGGTATCTATTATTTTTATTGCTAAACAAATTATTATTTTCTGATACTAGCACCCAGATTTTCTTTTGTAAAACCTCACCTTCCTCTTGATCAGCAATTCCCTTTGGGCGGGGTTGATCCTTACTGGTCACTCCATGAGAGGTCATGAGTATCACATCCCTTTGGCCACAAAGATTATTTCAGGGATGGGCATGTGACTTAAATTCAGTCCACCAAATGCAAATAGCATTGGCCCTATACATTTTATTATAAATTTCAGAAAGAAAAATCTGTGTTCCACTGGGGTTGTCAAGCTGAAGTTTCTGGTGATAATTTGATTATCAATTATGAGAAAACTATTGGAGAATCAAAGCAAAACACAGGAAAATACAATTAAGATACAAAAAAGGGACAGGTTTCTGATGACGCCATCTGAGAACCAATATCCTCTTATGTTTGAAGCTAGGTTGAACATAAAGTATCTTTTTGTTTGAGCCATCTTAAATTGGGTTGCTTTAGCTTAAAATTTATTGAGCCTTGACCCACAAAATTATACTGATAGAAAAATAAAAGAAAATCATCTTGAAATAATCTTAAACTGTTAAGAAAAATACCAGCAAAAAATTTTTTATATATGTGACATTGGTGGTCTTAGGCCATGTTTGGTAGATATGGCTGATGGATTCATTCTATGTTTTTTAACCCATTTGTAGAATGACTTACTACAGTCTCAATCTCAGTGAGTTTAAGAATCTAATGGGAGTCTTGTTAAAATGCAGATTGTGACTCAATAGCATTGGGGTGGGACTTGAGGTTCTGCATTTCTTACAAGCTCCCAGGTGATGGGAGGACCACTGTACATAATTTTTACTACATTGTAGTAGTAAAAAGTCACTGCATGCTTGTAGTCAGAAGTTCAAAAAATACATTCCCCAGATTACTTTGCAGATTGGATTTGGATTGTGGTTTAGCTTCCATTAAGTAGACATACAGCAGGAATTTGGAAGGAATTTATGGAGTGAAAGTATTCCCATTCTTTAATTGATGCTTGTGTTGTTAAGTTCAATCATGGCATGGGACATTCTGTTTGCTGTTAAGGATTGTGGCTGAAGTAGTATGTCCTGGACTCAATAGTTTTAACGGTAGCTTTCTAATCCCCAGTTAAAGCAGGAGTAATGTGGTTCACAAGTTAATAGTTGGAGCAGCAAATTCCTGATTCTTCAGGTTTCTTTTCATGTTAGATAGAGCAGCTCCCTTCAGGCAAGTTCTGGTTTGTTGTTCTGGGAGTGTTTTCTGAACGCAGAGCCCAGAGTCTTCTTTTCCAGTCCTTACATAACCTGGCAAATGAGAAATTAATTTTCTGTGTTCAATCTCTTTTCATAGAAACTAGCAAAATGTTGTTATATACCAAGCTAGAAAGTACAAATTAAATATGTTTTTAGGGTATAAAGAAAAATGAAGAAATATATGACAAAATGGAAAGGCAAAAGGAATACTTCTAATAGCAATGGAGCGACATGAGTTCCTGAGGACTGAGCTTTCCAAAGAGCATGGCCAGCCCACATCACATGAGGCAGCATGGTGTAATGGCGAGCATGATCATATGGTATTCAAGAGATCTGGATATTTCTCTTAGTTTAACAGTTACAAATGTCTATGAAGACCAGGATGGTTTTGTTATCTGGGAACATTTAAATAGGCAGATACTATGAAACCCTTTGTATAGTCCTTTGCAAGAATGACTGCCCAGTCCTGGTAGATCTAACAATTTTCCAAGATAACACAAATTAATATTATTCTGATTTTAAATATTTACAATTACTGTTTTATTAAATATTGTGTTGAGTAAATCAAATATATTTCCCAGGATATATTAACAGTCATTTGGAAACTTCATGACTAATTTTGTAAATTACTATTTTATTAACTTGAGCCTCAGTACATTTCCATGTACAGAGCATACCAAAAAAGTATACACATTTTAAGAAAGGAAAACTCTATTAAAATTGTAATACTCAATATATACCAATAACAAAAGATGAATACAAGTCACATCTGACTTCTGCAGTTACAAGAGGTGTTCAAAGTGGTTACTATCAGTATCTAGACACTTCTGATTACAGGGAACTAATGCTTGAGCAACATTGACCAAAGTGTCCACTTTTATACATTTTTTTGGCACCCCCAGTATATTATGTAAATAAAGCCTAATGTACAGAAAGAAATCAACAAAGGATATCTATAACTATTCTTAGTATTTACGGAATTCTTGGAAATACAGAAAATCTTGAAAAAGATAGGAGCACATGGCTAATTACAATTAGCCAGGTTATATAAATGTAAAACATTACTTTTGACAAAAGTTCTATTTCATCACCAAAATAAATGCCAATAACATTGTAGGACAGGTTGTAGAACTACTCAAAACAGGTTTGTGTTTCCTTTGATTTGTGCAGCAGATACTCAAAACTTTCCTCTGATTAGTAACAAATAGGTTCTGCATTTTTACATTGTTATACTCATATGATCAAGATCAAGTTATAAATAGTACTTGACCCTATAGACTAAGGCTTATAATGTACACTCAGTAGAGGATAAGCAGTGCATGAATTAAAACCTTATCCATTGCTAATGTACAGCTAACCTAGTTGACTCATTGTAGATTAATTACTGATTACAAAATATCCATCACATGCTTCATTTAATTAGATTATAAAAATTGTGGCACAGATGAGATTAATCTGATCCTCCCAACTCAAAAAAGGGAATATACATTAATTAATGGCATTAAGAATTGGTAGACTTTGAATTAAACAATAGTATTTTTACAAAATGAATCATTTCAGTTTTATTTCAATAACATCAATAAATAAACAAGGGGAATAAAAACTAAATTACAGATACCAGGGATACATTTGTATACACATTTTCAGTCTTAAAATAAAAATGAATTTGCATTTTCACAAGTTTTATGACAAAAGCAGAAATGTTCTATTTTACTTTCCTCTTAGTTTATTTCAATTTCTTCCTGGTAAATGATGTGAAATTCAACTAGTTTATCATTCCTTAATAAATATATATATTTTAATTTAGTGCCTTTAATTTTTTAAAATAATTTGACTATTTACCTTTTGAGCTTTATTATAGCAAAATATCATAATTGTTTATTTGATAATTATATATATATATACACATTTATACATGCACATATATGCTCTGTGAACATCTACACTTTATATATCCCATATATAACCCTTTTTTGAGTTTTAAAAGGTTGGGAAGCCATGCCCATAGTAAGCTCCATTGATTTATTTACTTATTTATTTATAAATATAACTTATTTTCTAATAAAATTTGAAATTTATATATATACACTCTATGGATTCAACTTACATAAAGTATCATTTCAGGTCAGTTAGGCTCTGATAATACCCCAGCTGGTTAGGTCCTAGTTAACTGGTTTCCCCTGTGGGCTGGCCTTGTTAAGAAAATCAACGTGTTCTGGAGTATTTAAATATGGTTCTATTCCCTGTCCTCTTGCTGGAAGCCCGAGGGGAGTTTTTCCAAAAATTTCTTTGGGAACCTGGCTGAGGTGGAGATAAATCACACAATATTGTGCAGGTCCACTTATGACTGTGTTACCTGGCTTCCAGTATTGTTCTCACTGAGCCTCCATCGACTTGTCAATTATAGTTCAAGTTTTCTGATCTTGGGATGGTTCCTGGGGTGGTTTCCACTTGTGAGTCTCTGCTCAGGTAAGGCGTGGCTCCTTGTATTTGTCTCTCTGTCTCCCTAATCTTGAGGACAGTGGTTTTCCCTTTGCCCTCCCCTCTCTTATGAATACATAAAGAGTTGTTGACTTTTCATCCTTTTTAGCCTTTTATTTGTTGTTTGGAAAGAGTGGCAACTTTTAAGCTCCTTACATACAGAGCCAGAGACTAGATCTCTGGCACTGTGTTTTAGTTTTTAAAATATTCATTTCCAGCTTGACAAAAGTGTATTAATTTGATCTTATTAGATAATTATGGAATGTGATACACAATAGTGTATTATTTTTTCATTTATGTTTACACTTATATGTACATGTTAAATTTGCAATTATAACACATACATTGCAAAGAATTACAATGCATCATGCGAAGTTTCCTTGGTAGTACTTTATTCATTTATACATACATTCTTTTATCTTCATTGTGCTTCTCATGAATTAGAGACAAATGAGAAACATAAAAATAACAAGACGAAGGCAATACATCCAAAACATTTAAATATAAGGATTTTACTTGTAAAAGTGCTTTATAGAAAAAAGATGATAACTTATTTGGAAAACACTGCATTAAATATGCAGTAAAATATTTAATGAGGATACTAATTATAGGAGAGCCCTATTTGTGACACAACCAGTTCATCTTTCACGCTGAAAATGTCATTGGAATCATATTTGCTGCTTCTAAGAAGGCTTTCTAACTCAGACATCTTAGAAACCTTGAGGGGTGTATCTAATAGCTAACAGAAATGTTATAAATTGGTTACTCTGGGGCGGTATGGACATCAGGGTATATATATATATATATATATATATATATATATATATATATATATATATATGCCATAGGAAATAAAACTCTCTTTCTTTGGAAAATTGCCATTAGATGAAGGGTATCAGTGGGAATTCTGTGTATTTTGAAAGCATAGAAGTTCATGGTTGCAATATGCCACATTCTATGAAAGAAGAGAAGCGCCCTTTAAAAGAGTTTGACAAATCATCGAGTGTTATTAAAACAATAAATCACCAACCAATACTCTTTGGACATTTTTTTAACCCTACACTCAGGCCATCCATAACTTTCTTTGCTGTTTATCTTCATGGGGCACCAAAGACCCATATATGAATCATCTGTGTATTGCCATGTGATGAATGGGTCCACCAAATACTTCATTGTCAATTGCAGTATTCTCAGTGGAAATTTGTTTGGTCTTTCTGTTGACTAACAGAAATCTTTTACTATAACAAGCACATTCAGATGTAATTTAAACAAAAAGCAAAAAAAAATATTTTAAAACAGAATATAAATGCCTTGTTTGAAAGAGAATATTGCCCATAATTCATTCAAACCATTTAAATATAAAACACAATTATAAAACAAAGTAGACATTTTATCACAAAACTGCGCCTTGTTTAGTCTGTGAATTTCTTTCACAATATTCCCAAAACAAAATGCTCTACAGCCTCAAACCATTATTTTAGTCAAAATAATTGCTAGCTCTAGCTTCAGTAAAATTTAATGTACAAAATCTTGTTCTCTTTTTCTCTGTATAACTTCATTTGATGAAGCCTCGCTTCTTTGCTTTGAGCCTCCTTTGCTCTTCTGTCAATTTTAAGTTCATTTTCCTTGAGCTTCCTCTGATGTCAAGAGAACTGTATTGTACACAATTTTTCTTCGAAATAGACAGGGTCAACCACTGTTTCATTTGTTTTCATGGGTTATGAATGATGATAGCTGACTTCTCTCATTGTTGCCACCAAGAGCCTAGATGCTAAGGAAGCAGTGCTACATTGGGATGTGAAAGATTTTAGCTCAAAATCAGTGCCACATTTGCTTCAGAAATGAAATTTACAATAGAGATAAATTAATTCTCATATATTTGAGACCATAAAGCTAATTACAGATCTACAAAAAGAGGTGTGTATGACTTAGTTGCAACATTACTGAAAAACAAAACATGTGTTTTGCATGACAGTATATTCACTATTAAACAACTGTGAAATGATTGCCAAGCCATGTGTGTGTGTGTGTGTGTGTACAGTAGAATAAGGTGAATAATAACAACACTCTGCTTGAAACAATTTAAAACTATGTCCTTTAGTTCCAGAAACTCTGATTTAGAAAGATTTACAAGAGATATTGGAAAACTTTGGCTTATTTAAGGGAAAGGTAATTATAATGGTGATTTAGACTCATATCATGTGAGATATATTTCCAAAGAATTGAGATATTTAGCATTCAGTGAACTAGATCCAGAAAAATAAATCTTTAGATATTTGAAAGGCTAACATCAGGAATGTGATCAGGTGTACTTTATATACTGCCATGGCTTAGCAAAGATAACTTTAAGTCCTATATAAGCAAATATAGTCTAACCATCAGAATTTTACCCAGATTTAATTTCATACATATGGTTAGATGGATCTATCTATCTATCATCTATCTATCTATAAACTACTAAATAACAGGCACTCTTCTAAACTCTAAAAGCAAATCAATAAATAAAACAAAAGGTTCTTCTTCTCTTAAAGTATATATTGTACAGGAATTTGAAATTTAATCGTAATAATATGAGATGATCAGTTCTAAGAAAGAACAAATATACCTCCAAATGGAAAATCATTATTCTATATGTACAAACATACTAGAAAGCCCTCTGGGCCATATTTTATATTTGTCACGAATTATTGGTTATTAACCCAGCATCATCACTACCAATTGTTAAGGCCTCCTCCCAATTACAGAGGTGTTACATTTGCCATAGCTTTCTTATGTTTATAGTTCTAGCTTAAAGTCTTCCGAGGACAAGCCATTGTTTTCCAGAGGTAATGGCAGCCACATTTGTGGCATGGCTCAAGATATTTACTTCTTCAGGTTAACCCCTTGTGAATCGCCTGCCTTGTTGTTGCAGACTGACATTGTTTGTCAAAGCTTCCCAGAGTTGAGGTTTTTCACTAACAAGCTAAGATATTTAGTTATAATAGCTTTCCTAACCTTTCCTCCAGTCATTATAATGATTGAATAAGCATCTATTCCTATGTATTAAAATCACTACCTTTTCTAATTAGTAGAAAGACTTCTCTATTCCTAAATGAACACTTACCAATACATCTCTAGCTAAAAGAAATTGTTTCAAGGGAAAATCTTTAAAAATGATAATCTAGAGTTAGTTCTTTATTCTAAGTAGATTTGAAGTCAGTAATGACCTCTTTGATATTGGGATGAAACAGTCATAGACATGCACTTCAATTCCCAGACCTGAGCCAATTCCAATCTCAAATCTTCATGAAAGATAGAGGCAAAGGCCACTTCAGCAATGGCTTTAAAATATTGCCACAATTACACAGTATAACACTTCCTCAAGGAAACCTAAACCCATTTGCCAGAATGGATTTGTTTTGGAAAAATAAAAATAAAAATATTTTCAGGGACTACTTAGCACTGCCTCAGAGCTGAAGTTAATTCCTTGGGACTTGAAACCCTGCTCTGGTCTGCAAATGTGAGTAGGGGTTATTGGAAGTGAGGTGATAAATGGAGATTTGGTCTTGGTCCATCTCACAGTGTACCTGATAGGTCATGTACTTACTCTGTGGTTTTTCTCCAATTCTTAGATGAACAATATGAACAGATAAATTCCACAGCTGTCAGGATCCCCACATTAGTTCCATGATAAATGAAGTGTGGACTATCAGATGGAAGAGGCTAAGTACAAGCCCCTGCAAATCCCTCTTCCTACCAAAAGAGTAAACCGAAAATAATACCACACCCTGGAAGACTTGCATAGATTAATATCACAATCAAAGACTTGAAGGATACAAAGGTGGATATTACAGTCACATTCCCAAACTCCTATTTTCCCTGTGTAAAAGAATTACAGTGGGTTTTCAGAAACTTCTTCCAACTGCAGTTGTATTCCAGATGTGGATTCTTTCTAGGAGCAAATCAATGCCTCTCGCAGTACTTGGTATGCTTCTATTAATCCTGAGAATGCTTTTATGTTTTTGTTTTGTTTATATCTTAGAGCAGAGCTATGTTGGCTCACCACCTCTGTCTTAATCTAGTCCTTACATATTGTGATTATCTTTCCTTTACTTGAGGCCTCATTCTGATCCACTGTACACTGTATTGTTGGCCTCATGCTGATTGAACTTGGTGAGATGGAAAAATGAAATACGTTAGAAATCCTGTTAATACTTATGTGTGCCAGACATTTGGCAATATAGCCTCCCTTGATTTAAGGCCTTATCACCTCAGTGAAGTTTATAACAGTCTAGTGGTCTGTGTCATGTTGAGAGACACATGACAATGAAAGACAATTAAGTTGTAACTTGTACTCTCTATAATAGAGGAAGCCATACTCGGTGAGTCCTTTTGGATTCTGGAAGTAACTTGTACCATTCATTTGAGTGCATTGCTTTAGCTGATTTACTGAGCAACGATAAGGAGAAAGAATCAGCATTAATGGAAACCCACACTGGCACAGAAGATCATCTATGACTCGCTAATAGGTCCTGCAGATCCAATGGGGCTTGAAATGTTTATGACTGATAGAGATGATGGAGGAGACTTCTACATTCCCCAGTAAGAAAATTAATTTATATTTCCTTTGGGTTTTGGAAAAAAGCCATGCCCTCTTCACCATGTAACTCTTCTTTTGTTTGTAAGAATCCCTAATATACCATGAATTCTTGACAATGAATTCTTCACCAACAAACATCAACGCACCATACATCCTAAGATGCTCTTCACATTGTCTGAACCACCAAACCATAACGTTGGACAACAGAAAAGTACATGACTCTCATGTGGAGCAATCAAGATAGCTTTAGGACAGATTCCAGTCACAAATAATTTGCATGAGATATGGCTCAGATTTCACTTACACCAGTTCTGCTTCCACAACCCCACCTATAGATGCATGGGCAATTACCTATGTCCAACGGACTTGGAAAAATACTTGGAATTTTTTCATATAGTTCCACATAATATCTTGACACCATTCAAGAGATGATATATTAATCAGTACAACTTCTCAGCAAGGAAAAGATGTATTCCCAGTGAAAAAGACTTAAAGTAGTGTATCAGGTTATCCCCTTTGCTTGAAAGAGAAATAATCGGAGATATAGCTTTAGCCTGATTCATGAGCTATTGATAATGGTTTGGGTAATTGGTCAGGGACTTGAAGGAGCATAATTGAAAAATTGGAGATTTGGGTTAAAAATATGTACATGGCCTCCAGAAATACATGGAGTATGATTATATCCATGTCCCATGTAAAAATTCACCACAGGAAATCCACCACAGATGAAACTTTCAGTTAGTAAGATGGACCAAAATAACATTTCCTGTGGATGTCAGTCAGCCTCCTCGTCTACCATCCAGTTCTTGAATAATGGGCTTATGAATAAGTCGTTATGGCAGCAAAGGTGAATGTTATATACAGTCGCACAAGTATGCTCTTATTCTCACTGAGCACGTTTCGGTGGCAACTATTAGTGAGTTTAAAAAACAAACAAACAACTACAAAACTTTGAACAGTAGAGATCAGTGCTGAACTTTCTATGTGACAAAAATTTCAAAGGGATAGTAGTTGCTAGCTGGTTCCCTTGGGAAATGGAGCCATATAAAGAGTTCAGCCAGTAATAGCATGGCTAGACTATAGGGGCTGCAGTTTTCTGTTACTTTTAATTGGATAAGAAAGTGCTAAAAGATGCCACAGAGAGTGCACTGCCTGCCCTATAGGTATAACCAATATGTGTGTAGACATTTCAGGACCCAATAGAGGCAGGGCCTATTGACTGAGGCCCTTCTGGGAATCCCACTGGGTAAATAATAATGGTAAATACAAATGCTGAGAGCAATGAGAACATGGAATGGATGGGGAATAAAAGGAAAATATAAATCCAAACACAGCCACATACTGCAGCATCTAGTACTGTAACAGCCATAAATCTCCTCTTACTTGATAAGTATTCATTTGTATATAATCAATTGATTTCCCCTTGCCCATTTCCCTCCCACCTAATATTAAGGTGGATTAACAGTGGCTATGCGATAATTCAGTATATGTTAAAATATGAAAGGGGACTGTAATTAAAATAGAGAATAAATGATTTAGAACTTAGAGTTCAATAAAGATGTATTTTGGGGCAAAATGAAGTAGATCTTTGGTGGTATTAACAATAGTTATGTCATATCTGGAATAATGCTGCCTTTTCTTGAAAGGTTAGATATGATTAAAAGGAATGTGCATGGATGCAAAATTGGCAAAGGGTGGATCGTGATGGTTTGTATGATTTAAGTAACAATTCTGTCACAGAGGGAGAGACAGGAAATATATATTCTAGAATCCCCTCATCCCCATGGTTTCCAGGTTGAAGTTGGTAATGAGGAGCACTCCCATAGATGCTTACAGCAATCTATTTGATAAATATGTACTTGAATATGGGTGCAAGTATTTTAATAATTTGCGCATGTCATAAAATACATACTGTTTAAAGTGTTTTCAATTTTCATAAGTGTTATTTTTGCAAGATGTCTCATGTAGTTCTTTATCTCAAAACTACTTTTACATCTTTCTTGCGATATGTATCTCTAGCTTGCTGCTTCTTACTATAATGTATCTTTATATTGCTTTCCTTTTTTCTCTATTGATTAGACATAGATATGTTTCAATTCAAAGTTATCACAAGCAATCGAAAAATTAATATCCTCACACATATTACCTGGAGAAAATATAAAATAATTTTTCTGGGACATTTACAAATATTACTATGTCATATGGCATAACTTAAATTCCATTCTAACTTCTTTTTCTTATACTTTACCATTATGGAATCTAGAAGCTATAAGCTTTTCCCCAGAATTCCATCAAGTTAGAGGCTCAGATATGCACTAAGTTCTGCCAGTTACAAGCACTCATGTGAGATTTGGAAGGTAGAATAAGTCAGAAGGCCACGCCCAGCCTCCTTTGTCTGTTTTCTACTGACACACTATGCAGGTCACTTTTTCTTTGGGACTTTATTAATAAAAGAAAGGAATAAACTCAACATGTTTAATAGTCTTCTGCTTCTAAATTGTTTGATTATTGTGAATGTGGATATTTTTAGTGTGAAGGGAATTTGTTCAGTGAGTTCTGAATCCATGTGGGTGTTGCCAAGGGTCCTGTGGTGTAGCATTGTCCTAAAGAAATCATGTCCTCCCGAACTGTAGGTTTCAAATATCTCATTTGTCATCATTTCTGTAATGGTGGATTAATCACTCTGGGGAGGGGGGGAAGTTACATGACACCAGCTCGCAGAAATGAATCATTAAAATCAGAATGCCAGTGTGTTAATTTAACGTAGGACATATAAAATGATACTTGCGTTCACAATCACTCCCTCTAGGCAAAATTGTATGGGAAGTCAAATTAAAATCAGCATATTGCTTCAAACTAGATAATCATAACAAGGGTTGAAGATAAGTTGTACAATCTTCATGATACCCTCAAGCCATGAACATTAGAAGCATCCATTTCCTTTATACTGGTAAATCTACTTACTCTATAGCCTCTTGACTTATTTTCATGAATCAGGTCACTTTCTACCCTAGCCAGTGATGGACACACACTACCAATTTGGTCTCATTAGATTGTTAGATATTTAAAAACCTTGTGCAAATCGTCTTCCTTTCATAACACATTCTATATTCTGAAGGAATAGCTTTCATATCTATACACACTAAGAATGAGATGTTTTTAGTTGAAATCATGATTCAAGCAGAATCCTTATGACTCAAAAGACCCTAAAGAGTATAGTCAGTTCATTTCTACTATACATTTGGAAATGTGACAGGCAAATTCTAGGTGTTACATAACATTTGTTTAATGGCTCAACTTATGGTTCCTTTTTTTAAAAACCAGATTACTGAATTTATCACTAACATTCACTAAACATACTGATACAGACTAGTTTTATACTTTGAGAGTAGTTTTAACTTTAGGTGTCTGGATAATTTCTAGTAGCTCCTTGTGTCATATTAAAATGACATTTTACTTGGGTAACATATAAGGCAATATAATGAAAACAAATAATGTGCAACATTATTAAAAATAAAATTTATTAGCACTTTATAATTTTAAGACTAGTTATGAATATATAAAATGATTTGAAGTCACTTATATTTACATAGTCAACTTAGGTAATATAAAATTAAATTATTTTAGTGCACCTTCTAACACTTAATATCATTTATATAAATGATTCTTCTAAAATTCTGGAATAGGTATTTAATTCATAGCTTTGAATTGAACATAATTGTATATAAAGTTAGACCTTTAAAGGCCTTAAGAACTAAATAGGTTATGATGCTCTATAGTCTCCCTCTCATCTATGTATTACAAAATACAATCCTTCTTTATATGTATGCTAAAATTAAGATTGCTTATTTATACATATTGTAATTGGAACAATGTGAAAAATTTATCAAAATTAAGTTTCTCCAATTTTTCATTCCCATATTTTACTGATGTCATAACCATGAGTTTAATATCTCTAAGGGGTAAAGTAAGGAACATTATTTAATTGAGTGATGCTTAATTTATGAATAAATAATTGACTGTATCGAATTATTTCTACTTGTTCTGACATGTAGAAACATTTCTTATGAAAACCTGTTACCCTTTTTATATCCATGTCCCTTTGTGGTTGCAGTTTTGTGTGTATGTGTGTGTTAATTTTAGCTTCTTCCCAGTTTTTTATTAAGAAGTTTGAATTTGCCTCTTTTAGAATCTAAATGTTGAGCACTCTCCATGGTAAAAGCATCTATCAATAATTTTTAAATGCTTGCTTTTCTGAAATAAAATCGGTTAGGCTTTCTGGAGGTAGCACTTTTAGTTCATTATCTTTTTTTAATATTTGATGCTTCACAGCTTATAGATATCATCTACTGGATGTTTTAGACTGGTTGATCAATTAAGATCAAATGATAGCATACTAGGACAGATAGGTACAGAATCCATCCTTAGAATTTGTATGCTACTATTGCCAGGCAGGGCAAAAATATTTGTATGTATTATCTAACATTACAATGTTACCTACATTCATATAATTAAGAGTATCATTTACAAATTTTTATATGCCTTACTTACATAATTTTTTTCTAGGAAATAATCTAACATTTGTTAAGTGGTTGTTGGATTTTATTTTCAGTGCCAAAAAAAGAAAAAGAAAAAAAATCATCTTGGTGCTAGAAATTCACACTAGCAAAAATATCAGGTAAAATGGATCAATTGATATCATTTACTTCTGGCTTCATTACCTGTCATTCCTTCCCCCCTTTCACCAATTACCTAAATTAGACTCCAGAATTAATTTATTACGATTAGCAACAGTAGTCCTAGTGCTTACATTAGATTATAATGAAATGATATGACCTCTAGGGAAATAATGCTTTTAGATATTTCATGATACATTATTTAATGTTATTGTATAATTGCACATTTTTTTCTTCAACAAGTAATCATGTTTTAGTGCAGTTGCTCACCATGGAAAATGCCCTTTTTAATTAATAAATTTAAAAAGTGGTTTTCAGAGCCTCTTATCTTTCTCATTCTGTCTTCCATCTATGCATTTATTAAAAAGAGTTAAGATATGTATAATGCAAATTAATTTCACACCACACTAGAGCTGTTAAGCCAGGTATTCAAATTCTTTTCCAATTCAAATACATTCTAAAGCTTAAAGTTATTACTTGTAATGAGTAATTAAATTTACTTAATGTAACTAAGCTATATTTAATTCAGTTACACGAAGACATTTTAGGAGACTTTGAAAATACATATGATAATAATATCCATGGATTTAAGAAAAATATTGTGTTGCAAATATGCTTCATTATATTATAAAATCACTGAAGAATAATGGTTCTTGAATCCTGAATGAAGTTCTCTAAAAGATGATGATTAAAAACAAATCACACAACAAACAATGGAGAGTAAAATTAACATACAAAATATGATTTTAGATTGAAAAAGAAAACCTGGATGGTACTTAAAGCTCACTGAGGAACAATACCAATAGAGCACATGAGAAGCATTTCCCCTGCAAGGGAATAAATTAAAGTCAGAAAAAATCTAAAACAAACACTTAAGGAAGTCAATGTCTGCTTGCTTTCTTCTAATTTCTTCTGTATGAATTATGTGTGGTGGAAACAATGCCATGTGAAAGTTTCTATTAGGTTCCATTATGTAGCATGTTGTTTTTTTTTTAGCACATTATTACCAAAGTTTATCCATATGCATGGAGATGAAAATATATAATGCCTTTTTTATTCTTCACTAAAGCTTAACACATTGAATTGCTCAGATGCAGGGAACAGTAGGGCCACCTATGAACAGTGTGCTGTGTGGTCGCTTTGGGGTCGCTTTGCAGGCAGCCCATTCTCCATACATTGAACAACTTGGTCCCACTCCATCTACTAAAGGCATTTTACACCCAAGAGCTTCAGGGGCACCCTCCTGATGAGCTCACAGACTGAATAATTAAAGCCTTCACTATGTGTTTTAAAAGCAGAATCTCCTTTCTTAAGCTTGCCCAAGTCTCTATTCACTTCCCATTCTTGTTGGTTCTTGGGTTGGATTCCCTACCCCTTGTACAATCATATACTGCCTGCCCTTGTTTTTTCATGTATTGACTTTTTCCCTATATACATCACACTATGCATGCCTCTTTTTTCCCCGTTATTTAAGTATCCTATTCTCACCACGTTGTATTTTTCACTTTGTTTTCTTTGTTTCCCTTATTCTCTATCTTCTCATCCCTCTTTATTCTTATAATGAAGTTCTTATCTTATTTTCAAAACATAATCAATAAAATATGCTTTGTTCATTATGTCTTAAGAAAATGCTGACATTATTTTCCTGAAATAAAATTATAAAGAAGACTCCTATCACTCTGTGTTCTCTGGCACAGAGGGTTGGATTTAAGAAAATCATATACAAGAAAAGTAAAATAGCAGGAAAAAAGTGATTAATAGAAAAAAATTAACAAATGCAAAGTAAAAATAGGACAATTCTGGGCAATATTCTAGAGGTAATGATGGGGGTAAATAGAGAAATGAAAATGGATGAGGAGACTAGAGAACGGAATGAAAACTGAGTTCAAATTTTCTGGCCTTGGAAGCAACTGTAATGACTGTAAGGAAACTGGTTACAAACAAGAGAAAAACAGTTAAGGGGAACACAGAGCACATTTATTTATTTTGACATGAAGACTGAAATGATTAAACTAAGGAATGGGAAATTCATACATTAGAAACAAAAAAGTGTTATTATCCCTCACTCTTAGGTGACAAAAAATTAGGGTAAGAGAAAAGCCGTTTATGGAAATACACCTATTTTGGGATAGTTTGCAAGTAACGATATACTATAGAATTGATTCCACTATGATACAATCTGAGACCACCATCTAATCATAAAAATGGCTTAGTATTATACAAATCTTTATAAATCATAGGCAAAGAGAAAATGGAGTTTGATTATCCAGGCTCTAAAACAGCGGTTCTCAAACTGTGGGTC
>NW_017731703.1:954171-955788 GCF_001890085.2 Hipposideros armiger
CACACACACACACATGCACACACGCGCGCACACACACACGCAGACTGGATTCTATATTCTAGAATAGTGAGTATCATGTGGCTCATTAAGGTTGTCAAACAATTTTGCCCTATACATAATGTGTCAGAATATAAAGTTATGGAAAAATTTCAAGAAAAATATTACTTTTACAAGAAATATTAAAAGACTAGCTTCTTCAATATTGCTTGTAAAAGTAATATTTTTCATCTTTCAGGTACAGTGCTTAAGATAATACTACAGAGCAGGAAGCCCTGATTTACAAGAATCTTACAGTCCAGAGGAGACAGTTATATAAATACATAATTTAGGTTTAGAATAAAAAATGCTAGAATAACAACATAGACAACATGCTGTAACAGCAGAAAGAGAGGGCAGGCAACTGGTGATCAGGGAGGACTTTCATAAAGAAAAGTGTGTTTACTATAAGTATTTTTATTTGTATGTAAACAATTTTATTGAGATATAAGTAATGTTCTAAAAGTTAATCAATTTAAAGTGTGCAATTCTGTAATTTTTAGTATGTTCACAGAGCTGTGCAACTGCCACCAAAATCTAATTTTAGAAAATTTTCATCACTCCTTAATGAAACACCATACATACCTATTAGGAGTCACTGTCCATCTACCCCACCCTCTCACCCTAAGCAAACACAGAACTCCTTTTTGCCTCTACAGATTTGCCTATTTTGGCCATTTCGTGTCAATGGAAATATAAATAATTGGTCTTTTGTTACTTATTTCTTTTAATTACCATAATATTTTTGAGGTTAATCCATGTTGTATCATGTATCAATGATTCCCTTTTTTATAGCCAACTAATATTTCATTGCATTAATATATGACATTTTGTTAATTTGATTATCAATTAATGGAGATTTGGGTTGTTTCCTCTGTTTGGCTTAAGATTAATGCTGCTATGAACATTTGTGTACAGGTTTTCATATAGTGGTTCTATGAGGAACCACCAAAATTATTTCCCATAGTGCCAATTTCTCAATATCACTTGGTAATATTTTATTGTCTTCTTTATTATAACCATTCTAGTGGGTATGAAGTGGTATCTGATAGTTTTGATTTGAATTTATCTAATGATGTTGAGCATTTTCTATATGCTATTGGCCATTTGTATATCTACTTTGGATAAATGTCTATTCAAATGTGTTACCTATATTTATTGGGACATTTATCTATTTATTATTGAATTATAAGAGTCCTTTATATACCAGAGTGCCAAAAAATGTATACAAGTAGACACTTTGGTCAGCATTGTTCAAGCAGTAGTTCCTCATAATCAGAAGTGTCTGGATGCTGATGGTAACCACTTTGAGCACTTCTTGTAATTGCAGAAGTCAAACATGACATGTATTTATCTTTTATTATTGGTATATGTTGAGTATTACAATTTTAATAGAGAGTTTCCTTTCTTAAGATGTGTATACATATTTTTGGCACCTTCTGTGTTTCGGATACAAGTGCCTTATCAGCTATAAGATTTGCAAAGGTTTTCTCTGGAACTGTGGACTAATTTTCACTTCTTTGATGGTACAGTAGATGCGCAGAAGTTTTTAGTTTTGACGAAGTTCAATTTGTCTTTTGT
>NW_017731703.1:956038-1016041 GCF_001890085.2 Hipposideros armiger
GCTTCACTGGCCCATGTTGGTATTATCATTGCGCTCTTCCCGAGTGAGGCAGATCGGTTGCCGGCCTCTGGACGGCCCCTCACAGCGGCTCTTGGCAGCTCACACCAGCTGCTGGCTGCTTATGTTGGCGGCCAGCCACACATGGTAGCATATGGCAGCCCACTGCAGCAGGGGCTGCAGCCTACACCGTTGCCGGCATCTCACATCAGCCCAGCTCCAGGTTGAGCTGTTGTTCACTGTATTAGCTGCAGAGCACAGTATCACTGGCCCTTATGTGGGATTCGAACCAAGGCTTTGCTGCTCAGGGCTGGCGTCCCAAGCCAGCTCTTAACCAATGCTCCACTCGGCTGGCCCTGTAACAGTTTTTTTTATGGACTCTCAATTCTATCCAATCAATCTAGATCTCTATCCTATGCCAGTACCACATAATCTTGATTATTATATCTTTGTAATAAGTTTTGAAATTGAGACGTTTTAGTCTACCAAACGTGTTCTTCATATGCAGGATTGGTTTAACTATTCCGGGTACCTTGCATTTCATATGAATTTTAGGATCGACTTGGCAATTTCCACAAAACAAACAAACAAAAACACAGCCAGGTAGCTGGAATTTGGATAGGGATTGCATTGAATCTGTAGATCTGTTTGTGGAGTATTTCCATGTTAAAATTTTTAGTCTTCTGGTCCATGGATATGGGTATTTTTATATTTATTTAGATCTTTAATTTCTTGCAACAGTGTTGTGTGTAGTTATCAGTGAACAAGTCTTGCATTTATTTTGTTAACTTTCATCTTAGGTATTTAATCTTTGTTGATGTTGCTGTAAATGGGGTTTTTCTATCATTTTATTTTTAGATTTTTGTCATTGATAGTATGTAGTTTTTCAATTAAAATTTTAATATCGATTGCATATCTTGCAACTTTGGTGAATTAGTGTATAAGTTCTAATAGTCTTTAGTGGGCTCCTTAAGAATGTCCATATATAAAATCATACCATCTTCAAATAGAGATAAAATTACTTCCTTCTTTCCAGTTTTTATATCATTTATTTCTTTTTCTTGCTTAATTATCCAGGCTAGAAGTTCAAAGTGTTAAATAGAAGTGGCGAAAATGGACATCCTTGTTTTTTTATCATCTTAGAGAGAACATTTTGAAACTTTTCCAGTTAAGTATGATGTTCACTGTAGGTTTTATCAGATGACATTTTTCAGTTTGAGGAAATTTCCTTATTTTCCAAGTTTGTTGGTTATGTTTATCACGAATGGATGTTGTCTTTCTTGAAATGCTCTTTTTGCATCTATAGACATGATCATGTTTGTTTTGTTTTTGTTTTCTTCGTTGTTTTATTAATATGTTCTGTTATTTTGATTGATTTACAGATGTTGAACAAATCTTGCATGTGTATGATAAGTTCACTGTTTATTTTCTTTTTTTTTTTAAAGCTTTTATTGGGGAATTGGGGGAGGGGAACAGCATTGGGGAATTGGGGAAAGGGAACAGGCAAGTTGCTGTCCTTTTGTTCTTCGGTCTAGTTGTGGAGGACATCATTTCACTGGCCCATGTTGGTATTGTGATCATTGCGCTCTTCCCTGGTGAGGCAGTTGCTCGCCAGCTGTTGGATGACCGCTCATGCTGGCTGCCAGCCACTCATGGTAGCTTACGTCAGCCCACTGCAGCCTCACTGCAGCCTACGCCATCACCATTCACTCACAGCAGCCCAGCTCCAGGATGAGCTGTTGTTCACCATCTTAGCTGTAGAGGGCAGTGTCACTGGCCCATGTGGGAACCTAACTGGCAGCCAAGCTGCTCAGAGCTCTCACACCCAAGCCAACTTTTAACCAACTGAGCCACTCAGCCGGCCCCTCTTGCCTTTTTTATGTGTTACTGGACTTGACCTGCTAGTAAATTTTGAAATATTTTGCATCTCTATTCCAAAGGGATATTGGTCTGTAGTTTTCTTTTCTGTGGTGTCTTTTTTTAATTTTAATTTTTTAATTTTTTTGTATCAGGATAATACTTGTCTCAGATAATGATATGGGAAATGTTTCCTCATCTTCTTCAAATTTTTGGAAGAGTTTCTGAAAAGTTGCTGTTGATTATTATTTAAATATTTAATAGAAATCAACAATGAAGCCATTTGGGCCTGGACTTTTGTTTGGGGATAGTTTTTTTTTTGTTTTTTTTTTTAAGCTGAGCCAGCCTGCCACCTGTTGGCAGTTCAGTGGCAGCTCAGCTTGGGCTGGACTCGAACCGCTGTTGCTCAGAGCTCAAACCCTTGAGCAAGCTCTTAACCAACTGAGCCACTCGGCCGGCCCAGGGATAGTTTTTTGATTACTAACTAATTTAATATTTCTACTTGATATAGATCCATTTGGATTTTCTGTATTTTCTTAAGTTAGTTACAGTTTTCTTTTTAGAAATTTATCCAATTCATCTGTTATATAACTCATTGTTCCTATGATTAATGTAATTTTTTTCCTGTTTTTTAAAATGATATAACTCAGGAATAACCAGATGGAAGAGATGCATAGGGCAAGGTATGGGGAAAAGGCAGGGAACTTCCATGCTCTCTCTAGGCCTGACGCTTTTCCCAAATCATCGCATGTCACTAACCCCAAACCTCTCTGAAGCCTGTCCTTTTGGGGTTTAGTGGAGGCTTCATTACATTGGCATAATTGTTTAAATCATTGTCCATTTGCTATTGGTTCTACCTTCAACCTCTCTCTACTCCCCAGAAATAAGAGTGTAAGACTGAAATTTCCAACCCATTAATCATAGGTGGTTCCCATGGCAATCAGTTCCTATCTTTAAGTGCTTTCCAAAAGTCACCTCATTAACATAAACCCAATGATTCTATACATACATTTGAGTGCTTTGTTTTAGGTGCATATATGTTTATAGTTATTATAATTTCCTGATACATATATTCGCTCATGATTATAAAATGTGTGACTTTATGATACCAATTTTTCTTAAACTGTATTTCACCTTATGTTAATATAACCACTCCAGTCTTATTTGATTACTGTTTGCATAATATAATTATTTTCTATTTTTTTACTTTAAAACTATTCTGTTTGTGAGTCTAGAGTGTTTCTCTTGTAGCTAACATATAGTTAGATTATTTTTTTATTAATCTCATAAATATCTGACTTTTTATTGAAGCATTTAATTTATTTACATTTAGTGTAATTACTGATAAGGTAGGATTTACATTTAAATGTTACTTTGATACTTGTTTTCTATACATTGTTTATGTTTTGTTGTTCTTCTTCCTTTAATTCTCTATTATGGTCTGCTTTTATATTAAATTGTTTTTTGTTTTTAATTTTTTGGCAATATCTTATTTCCCTTGTTTACTTTATTTTTGAGTTATTTTCTTAGTAATTGACTTTGGAATTACTATTTGCATCTTAATATAAAGCAATATACAGCAGTTTTCCCTTTTTCATGAGGATACATTCCAAGACCCCCAGTGGATGCCTGAAACTGCAAATAGTACCAAAATCTATACATAACATACTATGTTTTTTCCTATATATACATACCTGTGATAAAGTGTGTTTATACATTAGACATAACAAGAGATTAACAACAATAACTAAACATGAAATAAACAATTATAAAAATATACTCCAGGCTCTGATGCTTACTCTTTCTTTTTTGCCTTTTGGTATGCCTTGGAATTTTTAATTGATTGCTATACTTGGTACAGTTGTACTGGGTAAAGGGAGCTTCTATAATAGGCTGTTAGTAATGTGGTGCTGAGGTGTGAGGGAAGGGGGAATGCTTTATGGTTCTATTATTATATCTCCATCTTTCAGTGAGCCTACGCTTCTGGACTGTGAACTTCCCAAGTGTTTCTCAGTGATGTTTCCTTTCCTTTTGGTGACATAGGATGACTAGAGAGGCCTGGAGTTGGATATTTCCCTTCCCCAGTAATTTTGGTTCTGATAATATCCACCTGTTAGGCTCTGATTAACTCTTTCCCCTGAGGGCAGGCCTTGTTAAGAACAGAGTGCTCTGGCATATTTCAAAACAGTTCCTTTCCCCTCTCCCTACTGGAGGGAGGGAATTTTTCTCTGATATTTACTGTGGGAATCTGGTTGAATTCCTGAAGTTAAATCTCAACCACATTATGAAGTTCCTCCAGGAGTTTTTAGCTCTCAGACTTCTACACACTGAGCCTCTAGCAAGTCATCAATAACAGCTGAGGTTCCTGTGTTGGTTTCTGCTGGTGAGTCATGACTGCTTGTATTAATATTTGCCGATCTGTCTTTCCAGTTTTGGGGTAGTGGTTTGCCCTGTGTCCTCCTCTCTGTTATGGATCTAAGAGGAGTTTGTTTCTCAGTCTGTTCTGCTTTTTACTTGGAGTGAAGTGGAGACTTCCAAGCTTCTTTCATGAGGAACTGAAACTAGAAGTCATTGTGGGTATCTTTGAGTTTACCCTGCTTGCAATTTGTTGAGCATCTTGGATGTACAGATTACTATTTTCATCAAATTTGGTATATTTCATTCATTATTTCTTCAAACATTTTCCCACTCTTTTTTTTCTTCTTCTCCTTTAAGGGTTTCTGTTATATGTATTTGGCACCTGTAATAGTATCCACAGGCCTCTGAGGGCCTGTTATTTTTTCTTCATACTTTTTAGTTCTGATCCTCAATCTGGAGACTCTCAATTATCTATAATCAAGTTCACTGATTCTTCTTACAGTTTACATCTGTTCTAGTGATTTTTGCTCTAGTGAATTTCCATTTGGTTATTGTATTTTCAAATTCAGAATTTGCATTTAGTTTTAAATATAATTTATATTCCTTTATTCATACTCTACGTTTCATGATATATTGTTTCATTCTTTGTGTGTTGTCCTTTACTTACTGTAACATATTCATATTAGCTGTTTTAAAGTCTCTACAGCCCCTGAGAGACCGGTGCAATTGACTGGTTTTATTTTATGTTTATATGCCATATTTAACTATTTCTGTGTGTTTTATAAATTTCTGTTAAATACTGGACATTTTGGATACCATAATGTGACAACTCTGGAAATAAGAGACTCCCCCCCCCACCCCCATTCTGGCCAGATTTTATTGTTGTTCTCATTAATGTTCAAGTTGCATCTTGAGGCAAGATCGAGCCTTCTAATTAACTATGTGAAGGCTTTATGGAAAAATCTATGACTCCCAAAGTAATATAAATGAAGGAAAGAGTTCTAGCAAACAGGAAAGAGATATTGAAAGATAAAATGTATTGAAAGCATATATGTCTATGTATAAGGATGATTTATAATCTATTCTCACTTATACACTGAGTTGGTAATAACATTTTTAATCATGTTCTTTCTAAAATGATCTAACCATTTATAATTTTGAGAACAGACTTGTTTATGTACATGATATGTTTTTTTCTCCTTTGTGTACAACATTTAATTATGGGTGTATACTGTGTGTATGATGTAAGCATCAGTAGCCTTTTACATCATTGTGTGGTTAACATTCTATAATATGTAATCAAATGTTCCATTAAGTGTAGTGTTGGGTCCTATATAGAAGCACTAGACATAGTTTTTGTTGTTGTTGATGATGGTGGTGATAATGATTATATTCATGTGTGCTGATTAAAAACAAACACCACTCCTAGTACATTAACTATTCTTATCATGATACAAAAATCTTAAAATAAATACACAGGGTCTTATTGCAAACTGTTTGGCATGATTATATCAACTGTAAACTCTGTGCCAGTCTTGGCATTTAAATCTTCTTCTACAGTGGTTGCTATGGTAAGTAAAGACTTTATTCCAATTTGTAAAAGAATCAGCACCATGCTCATCAGCCCCACTGTTTAAATAAAATATACTGACAACCCACAATGAGAAAAAAAAACACCTAAGACACAGCCACTCTTTCCAAGTCTCAAAAGAGCCTATGTCACTAATACAACATAGGTATGACAGAGTGAAATCACAGAGGAGTGAAGTCCCAGCACCACAATCCATAACTATGTTTTCAAAAATCATTTCTAGATACAACTCAGATTCTGAAACTTTCCTAAAATAACAAGTACTACCTTCAATAGTCTTTTCAAAATGGATTGCAACCCTCTTTTCCTAGCCATTAAAACACAAGACGAGGGGCTGGCCCAGTGGCGCATTGGTTAAGAGTTGGCTTGGGATGCCAGCTCTGAGCAGGGCCCCGGTTTGGATCCCACATGGGCCAGTGATGCTGCGCCCTCTACAGCTAAGATGGTGAACAACAGCTCAGCCTGGAGCTGGGCTGCTATGAGTCGCCGGCAACAGTGTAGGCTGCAGTGGGACTGCCAGGCAGCAGGCGTGAGCTTTCATGAGCTGCTGTGAGCCACTGTGAGCAGCCGTCCAATGGCCGGCGACCGATCTGCTTCACCCGGGAAGAGCGCAATGATAATACCTACATGGGCCAGTGAAGCAACGTCCTCCACAACTAGACTGAAGAACAAAAGGACAGCAACTTGTCTGTTCCCCTTCCCCACCTCCCCAATGCTGTTCCCCTGCCCCAATTCCCCAATAAAAAAATCTTTAAAAACAAAACAAAAAAACAAAAACAAAAAAAACACAGAACTAGGTGGAGCTTCCAGATTATAACTGTCATAATTTGTTTTAGATAGCTGCTTGCTATGTATCATTTAGATATGGGACAAGGCCATCATCTAGAATGGAAATGGCTTTCTATTATTATCAGTGGCCAATAAAAATAGGTGTAGAGATAACAACTATATAAGATGTCAGAGGGGTAGTAGATTAGGTGAGGAGAGTTATCACTTTGTGAGGGGTATAAATGTCCAACTATTACATTGTTTTGTACACCTGAAACCAATTTTAAAAAAAAAGTAGGTGTAGAGAAATGAATGATGCAAAGAAGGTTCAGCACACAATATAGACCATATGAAACATAATTTTAATTATTCAGGCAAAAAACCCCAAAAAACTTCCAAAAGCTTTCCTTTCAAATCTAAATTTCATCAATTTCTCTTTTATTCCTTATATGTCTTATTTAATTTAATATCAACAGGTCCAGCATTATTTATTTAAATATTAATTACTTAATATCACAAGGTAACAAATTCAGTGCCCATGGGCACCTGACAGGTAAAGTAAATATATGATTTAAATCCAGCAACAGAAATGGAATTGTTGTGCTTGCAGTAAATTGGAGAGCGTATAGCCAACTCAAAGACGTTCATATTTCATTGATTTTGAAACAATTTGCTGGCAAAAGGAGCACATTTAATTAGATTCCTATGGGCTACACGTTTTGATAGCTCTGATAGATCATGTGGTTAAATGGTGAGATTCCTTTGAGCCCTATGTCCTTTCCCTTGACGTTGTGGACCAGGCCCAAGTCTTCTAAAAGACTGCACCTTCCCACCATAGCCACACACCACACTTTTCTTTTTCATCACATCACTTGCCACTTTCTGACATAAAGAATATTTGTGTTTCCTTATTTTCTTTACTTTTAGTCTTGCCAATTCAAAAGTAAGCTTTGAGAGTAGGGGGACTTTGTCCTGAGTAATTAGAATAATTCTTGGTTCATGTTAGGTGCTTAATAAATCTTTGTTAAATGAATAAATGAATGAGTGATTTTAAAAACACAGTGACACTAGACAATACTATTGCATTACTAAAAGGCAAATTATAATTTAGAGAGCATACGTGTGCCGAATTGTAGATGGTAGTCATTTTGTCAAGTTTCTGAACATAGCTGCTCCTCAAGAGAAAAGATACCTAGAACAAAAAGATATGTTTATTCCCTAACACTTGTTGAGGGAATTCCTTTACTATACTCCTAGCACTATATTCCCTAACACTAGTGTGTGTAGGATACAATAACTTGCACTAATATAGGGGGAAAAAATGGAAGATACAGACCCTTCTGTTAAATTACTTTATAGAATAAATTATGAGATCAATCATAGTAATAAGAATACCTAAAATAAATGTGAATTTTGAGCAGGGGTGAAATTAGTTTATATTATTCAGGTATAATAAACATATCACCAT
Source organism: Hipposideros armiger (assembly GCF_001890085.2). Classification (NCBI taxonomy): domain Eukaryota; kingdom Metazoa; phylum Chordata; class Mammalia; order Chiroptera; family Hipposideridae; genus Hipposideros; species Hipposideros armiger. Next base: position 964,078 of record NW_017731703.1, read on the forward strand.
TGAAAAGATAGAGAAAATTGATTTATTCAAAATGGAGATTGAAATAGATATGAGGGATTCCAAATTTACTATAATTCTCAACTTGCAAGAGTCACTAATAATACATAATTTTCATATCTAAATTCCAATTCTCTTTCCAGTTACCGAGCCACACTGAAATTTCTCTCCCTTTTTTTCTTCCTTCTGCCTTTTCTCTTTCTTCTCCTCCCTCTCCCACTCTTCCTTTTGTCATCGCCCTTTTAAAAATATTTCTTCCTGAAGACATCCTTTATGTTCATCTTCTGTTGGCTATACAGTCATTTTAGGGGGACAGGCCCTGCACTCAGGATGGGGCATGTGGCTGACCAGTAACTGGGTAAGCATCTACATTTAATTTAGGGTCGTGAATTCCAATGTCCATTTATTGTCACTAATCCAATTTACATTATCAAGTCTAGCTTCGTAAATAACAAAATAGGTATTTTGATCTGTTTCCTAGATATATGCATTTATCATTTAATTGGATCCAAATTATGAAGGGTAGATGAGAAAGAATACTCTATGAACTCCTTCAAACCTCAGTTATTTTCAAGGTTTTTACCGCATATACTTCTGTATGTAATGTCAACAATGTTCACAATTATGCATTTTCTCCAATTTCTTAGAAAATAACACATTTCAGCAGCCTGCACATTTCCAAATTTTTTCCTTTAATATTCTATCATATTATTATATATTGCTATATAAAAATAAATGTTATATACTATATAATTGCTATATATAAATTATAGATTTTTATATGTAAATACACAGGGTACCAAAAAAATGTATACACATTTTAAGGAAGGAAAAACTGTATTAAAATTGTAGTACTCAATATATATTGATAACAAAAGATGAATACAAGTCATGTGCATACATTTTTTTGGCACCCCTGGTAAATTGGTATAATTGTAATTTCACTATTTTTTACTTCTAATTTGTTGAAAATATTTTAAATAGTTAAATGGACAGATAACGAATGTGCAGTTTGATGGGTATTGACAAATGTATTTTCTATGTAACTTACAGTCTAATCAATATGTAAAATATTTCCATCATCTTAGAAAATTCCTTTGTTCATGTTTCCAATCAATCCTTTTCAACTCTCAAATCAACTGTTATGATTTGTAACATGATAAATTTAGCTTAATCTTGACCTTCACATAGTTCATTCATATAGAATATATAATTTTGTTATCTGGCTTCTTTTATTCAAGATGGTGTTTGAGATTCATGTTGAGAGTATGAATATGTCATTTTGTTTTGTTTTTTTAACATTTTTGTTGGGAAATTGGGGGATAAGAACAGCGCTGGGGAGTTGGGGGAAGTGGAACAGACAAGTTGCTGTCGTTTTGTTCTTCAGTCTAGTTGTGGAGGACGTTGCTTCACTGGCCCAAGTTGGCACCATCATTGTGCTCTTCCCGGGTGAGGCAGATCAGTCGCCGGCTTCTGGACGGCCGCTCACAGCGGCTGCTGGCCACTCACGCTGGCTGCTGGCTACACACAGTAGCCCATGGCAACCCACTGCCACAGGGGCTGCAGCCTGCGCCATCGCTGGCGACTCATGGCAGCTCAGCTCCAGGTTGAGCTATTGCTCAGCATCTTAGCTGTGGAGGGCAGTGTCACTGGCCCTCATATGTGGGATCGATCCGAACTGGGGCCCTCTGGTGTCCCAAGCCAGCTCTTAACCAACGCACAACTCGGCCAGCCCTATGCTATTTCTTTTTAATTGCTGATGATTATTGTATTCTATGAATAAACCACAGTTTGCTTATCCATTCTGCTATTGCCGGAAATTGGGGTTTCTTTTAATTGTGTGACTATTATGAATAAAGTTGTTATGAAAAATATTGTAGAATTCTTTTGCATACATAAATTTGAAGTTTACTTGAATGTTTTAGTTGCTAGATGTTGATTTTTTAAAATAATGTAATTGTGCCATTTTATACTGTCACCTGCAATATATTAGATTTTCAGTTACTCCACATCCTTGCCTGTTGTCATTTTGTCAACATTGTGAAGTTTTATAATATTGGCCCTTTTGTGAGTGTGAAGTGGCATCTAATTTTAGTTTTAATTTACATTTTGCTGATGACTAATAATGTTGAGTATTTTTTTTCATGACTTTATCAGTCAGACTGATATCTTCTTTTGTAATGTATCTGAGCAAGTTTTTTGCCCTTTTTCTTTTTCCTTTGGCTACTTTTAAAAATTATTGTCATTTATGGGAGTCATTATATATTCTAGATACAATTTGTCTTTCAGATGTTCATACCACTTATATATTCTTAAATTTCTGAATGCTGCTTTTGATAAGAAGTATTCATTTTATATTATTACTATTGTTTTTTAAATCTGTGTCTTGAATAAGAAAACTGTGCCTATATTAAGGCTATGAAAATATTATCACATGATTTCCATGAGAAACTATATATCAACTCCAATTTTGATATAACTTAGAATTTTAGGTTTATTTTTTCTTTCCACACAGGTATTTAAATATTTTAGCAGCATTTCTTCAAAAGAATGTGTTTACCTGTGAATAGTTTTAGCATGTTTGTAGAAAATCAACCATATGCCTATTTATGGCCTTTCTATTATATCTCATTAATTGATATTTTTAAAATTCTTAGATTGATACCAAACTGTATTGTTTTATAGAAAACTTTACAAAGTTATCCAAACTTGTTCTTTTTTATATTTATATTTTTTTACATTTTTTTCTCTAAAAAGCATGTATGTATGTATGTATGTATGTATGTATGTATTTATTTTTATTATTGAAATTATTGGGGTGACAATAGTTAGTAAAGTTAGATAGGTTTCAAGTGTGCAATAGTGCAATACATCATCTATATATCACATTCTGTGCTCACCACCCAGATCCAGCAAAGTTATCCTTTAGATGCTCGAACTTGATCTTTTAAGATTGTTTTACTTACCTATGGTCCTTTGCATGTCATGATAACAGTCTTAAATGTACTTCCTTGCTACAGGAAAACAGAGGGCCAGTCAGTATATTGATTAGAATTGTAGTGAATCTGTAGATCAACTTGGAGAGCCTGGCATTTTAGCAACATTGAGTTTTCTAACCCATGATCACGTTATAGATCTCTATTTATTTAGATCAGTGATTCTCAACCTTTCTTATGCTGTTAACCCTTAATGCAGTTCCTCATGTTGTGGTGACCTCAACCATAAAATTATTTTCGTTGTTATTCTATAACTGTAATTTTGCTACTGTTATGAATCATAATGTAAATATCTTTTTGTTTTCCGATGGTCTTAGGCGACCCCTGTGAAAAGGTTGTTCGACCCCCAAAGGTGTCGCGACCCACAGGTTGAGAACCACTGATTTAGATCTTCATTTTTTTTCTCAGCAATATTTGTAGTTTTCATTTTATAAGTCTTGCACATTTTTCATTTAATGAGTCCCTAAATACTTTGTTTGGAATGGTGTTTTAAGTGTTTTTACATTTTGTTCTCCAATTTTTCCTCTCTAACATATAAATTATTATTATTTTTTATATTGGACTTGTATTTTGCAACTGTGTTAAATTCAAGTATTAGTTTTGTTTGTGTGTTAGATGTCTTTGAATTGTCTATGTACACAATTGTATTGTCTGCATATGAATACAGGTTATTTGTTTCTTTACAATATTTGTGCCTCTGATTTCTTTTGCTTGTGTTTTTAGGCTGAAACTTTGCACTTCAGCAGTGTATGGAACAGAAGTGGTGAGAAAGGACATCCTTGCCTTTTTCTTGATCTTAAGAAAAATGTTTCCAATTATTCACCATGAAGAATGATGTGAGTTGTTATTTATTTTTGGTTTTTGTTGTAGACCACTTTTATTGAATTGAGAATGTTCTCTTCTACTCACTGAGAAATTTTATTATGAATGGTGTGGATTTTGTTAAATGACTTTCCTTCATATGTGAATATGAGATAATCACTTAGTTATTCTTTTAGTTGTTAAATAAACATCCCTGTTATAAACCATACTTGGTCATGAATTTTGAATATTGCTGTATTTTACTTAAAAATTTTGTGCACAAATTTTGAGTCTATGAGAAGGATTTGTCTTTAATTTTTCTCCTCTAGAATTATCCTTCTGGGGTCTAGTTTCAGGGTGATTCTTAAAATTCGTTAAAAAGGGTTTATTCCTCATTTATTTTCTGAAAGTATTTATTTAAGACTAGTAACATTTCCTCCTTAATGTTTGACAGATTCTGCCAGTAAAAGAATTTGTGCCTAGAGTTTTTTTCTTGGGAAGATTTTAAATTAAAACTCTAAATTATTTTACAGATACTGAGTTATTCAGGCCTTCTACTTCTTGAAATGAGGCTGGTATGTTATTTTTCAAAGAATTTCCCCCATTTTATCTGTATGATCAAATTTATTTTCATTATGACATATGACAAGCTATTTCAAATATTCTTTTATCTGTTTTTATATCTCTAAGATCTATAGTGATGTTACCTTTTTTTTACAAATGTTGATGATTTTTCTTTTATTTTTCTACATTGGTATTGATAAGATTTTATTAATTTTATAAATATTTCAAATAGCTAACTTAAGTTTAGTTAACTTTTCTATTGTTTTTGAATTATCTCTTTTATTAACTTCTGCTCTTATATTTATTATATTCCTATCTTTATTGAGTATAATTTAATCTATATTCTGGGACTATCAAAGTGAATGATTAAATCATTACTTGCAAGTCATACTATAATACATGGGTTATTTAGAAGTGTGATGATTCAAGTCCAAAGAATGAATATTCTATTTATTCTTGTTATTAATTCTTAATTTATTTGTGATGAAAAAACAGTTTATATAATTTCAATTATTTGCTATTTATTTTTTAAGGGTTTATCTTGGAAAATGCTTCACTTGTACTTGAAAATAATACATGTTCTGTATATGCTGGGTATAGTGACCTACAAATGTTGAGTAAGTTAATTTGGTTATAAGGTTGCTCTATTCATTCTATCAAATATTAAGATTGAAATATCAAAATCTCTATCTGTAATGTGGGATTGCCTTTTTCTCTCTCTAGTTGTTTTTTCCTTTTTTTTTTTCCTTTATGTACTTTGAAATTCTGTTATTGGTGCAAACATATGTAGGTTTAGTATTTCATCTTAAATGATTGATTATTTTGCTATTAAAAACTGCCCTCTTTATCTCTGATAATACTTTTTATCTTGAATTTATTTTGTCATATTAATGGAGTCATCACTTGTTTTCTTATGATTAACTTTTTTATGCCAATTTATTTTTTTCAATAGCAGTTGACATTCAATATTATATTAGCTTCAGGTGTATAGCACAGTGGTTAGACATTTATATAAATTACAAAGTGACCCCCTGATAAGTCTAATACCTACCTGCCACCATATATAGTTATTACAATATTATTGACTATATAACCCCATACTGTACTTTACATTCCCATGACTATTTGTAGCTACCATTTTATATTTCTTAATACCTTCACCTTTTCAACCAACTCCCCACATCTCCTCCCACCTGGCAACCATCAGTTTGTTCTCTGTATCTATGAGTCTGTTTCTTTTTGGTTTGTTTATTCTGTTCTTTAGATTCCACATATAAGTGAATCTTATGGCATTTGTCTTTGTCTCACTTACTCCACTGAGGATGATACCCTCTAGGTCCACCCCTGTTGTCACAAATGGTAAGATTTCATTCTTTGTTATGGCTGAGTAATATTCTATTGTATATATGTACACCTTCTTCTTTATCTAATCGTCTACTGATGGTTATTAGGTTTATTCCATATCTTGGCTATTGTAAATTATGCTCCAATGAACAAGGGATGCATGTATCATTTTCAAATTAGTGTATTGGATTTCTTTGGATAAATACCCAGAAGTGGAATTGCTGGGTCATAAGGTAGTTCTATTTTTAATTTTTTGAGGAACCTCCATACTGTTTTTCATAGTGACTGCACCAATTTGCAATCCCACCAACAATGCATAAGAGTTCCCTTTTTTGCACATCCACCATACAGAGACATTACAAAAAAGAAAATTATATGATAAGCATAGATGAAAATATCCTCAACAAAGTATTAGCAAACTGAATTCAGCAATACAATAAAAAAAATATAAACTTTGATGAAGTGACATTATTCTCGGGATGCAAGGCTGGTTCAATATCCATAAATCAATTAATGTGATATACCACATAAAATGAAAACTAAAAATTATGTGATCATATCTATTGATGCAGAAAAAGCATTTAACAAAATCCAACATATATTTATGGTAAAAATTCTCAGCAAAGTGGGAATAAAGGGAACACACCTCAACATAATGAAAGCCATGTATGACAAACCCAGGGCTAATATCATACTCAGTGGTGAAAAGCTAAAAGAGTCAGAAACAAGACAAGGTTGTCCACTTTCACCACTTTTATTAAACATAATGTTGGAAGTCCTAGCCACAGTGATCAGATAAAAAAAAGAAATAAAAGGCATCTAGTTGGGAAAGGAAGAAGTAACACTATCATAATTTGCAGATGACATAATACTATACATAGAGAAACCTAAAGATTCCACCAAACAACACATGATTAGCTTTTGCAGTAGTATACGATTTGCCATCTTTATGTTTTTAACCTGTTTCTTTTTGTATTTGAAGTTCCCTTAAAAATAGAATATGGTTAATTCTTACCCTTTGCAATAGTTCATTCAAATATCACTTCTTTTTTAGCTTTTCTGAATATCAACAAGAAGATTAGTTTGCTCATTTTTGGATATACCTCTCTTATTGCCTTGAAACTTTGAATTTCAATTATTGATTATAGTTTTCTCCTTAGCAGACAGACTATTAGCTCCTTAAAAATCAAAAGCATATTTCTAACTCTTTCTTATTACTTGTGTTTAGCATGGCATGGGAAAAATACAGGGTCTCCAATATTATATATTTAATAAACAATTATTGAATGTGGATTGTGGAATTTTAAGATGCATGATTAGAGAAGAAGGCAGGATTTTTACCTACTACTTAAGATATCAAGTCAATATACTCTACTCAACACCAGGGCACACTTTAAGCCCCATTAACTATTCATTAAGAGAAAAACACCTATCCTGTCAAGAATACTCTTTAAGAACAGCTTAAAAAATCTTTATCCCATAGCTTGTTGACAATGGGCTCAGTCTGAAATTAATATAATTAATTTAATGGAATTTCATTGTTTAATTTGATCTGGAAAGCTTTATTTTGCCCAATGTATACATTATAAATATTATAGATAAATAATATGTCTAGCATAACCAATGCCTGAAGCAAAAGTCAACAGAATACAGGATGATCTAAATGGACTCAACTAAGCATAGCAGCCTAGAACCTAGTCAGCGATAAAATAAACAGTTTCACATGCTAAATAATCACTAAATAATCTCTCTAAGGCAATCAATAGTAATCATATAAATACTTTGCAAACAATTGTGGTCATACATTAACAAGAAAAGTTTATATTTTTCTACAGTTCTGGTGATTTTGAAGTAGAGGGCATGATGGTATTTGAAATAAACAATCGAATACTGATGATGTGAAAGCAATGGTAAATATTTTCAAACATTTGAAATCTCTACTATGTAACAGAGATAATATTTCTTCTGAATTGTTAGAAATAAAAAATAATGGATAAATAGGTGGCAATTAAATAATGTCAAAATTTGGGTCAACATTAGAAATACATTTGCATCTTCTAGAATTGCCTGACAATGAGAATGAAAGGTGCCTGGTATGAAGAAATTTCTATCAACAGGAAGAGGCCAAAGATATCTCTGTAATTCACTTACCTATAGCCCTAGAAGAATTTTTATTTGAAATGTGAATTCTTAAGTCATCCAAACCTTTTTCTATTTTCAAAAGCAGGTACTTTTTGAAGGAATATGTAAATTTGTCTCCAAAATGTCAAATTATATTGATATAAAAAATTCACAAAAATTGAACACCTCATTTAAAAAGTGTCACATAAATGAGGTCTTTGCAGCATCCACTCAAATCCAAATATTTTCTATCAGGCCATAATTGGATACTTTATGCATCTACATGCACAATAAAAAAACCACTTCAGACACATGCTTTTTCTGTTATCAAAATTCCTGAAGTGGCAAAAGTGTCTTTATTTCTAGGATTACAACAAAAACCAAGAGATAATGGCCATAACTGTCATTCTTTGTAAGTACTTCTTACCTCCAAGTTGGAAATTTTCAGAATGTGATTTTATTAGTGTCAGTGAAAAAACTGCTTCCACTTCAGGCTGTATATCATTTCAATGTTTTTACAGTCAACATGACCTCAGTATGAAATGTCAAAACTTGACATTATTCAATTATTATAAAATGTCCCCCAAATAGATTTAATAGAATGTTTACAAATCAAAAAAACAAAAATATTAAATATTTTTATATGCACAGCAGCAGATCTTGTCCCTTCCAGAAGAATTTAATATTCTAAGAAGGCAGCCATATATTCTTTCAAATAAAAATTAAATTGAAATGTTATATTTTTCTTTGATTAACTAAAACATACACATATCAGTTATTCCTGTCCTCTTCAGAAAGTTATCAATGAAATTGATGTAGTGTTCCTCTCTTTTGCAGAGGTTAGCATCAAATTCTACCAAAAAAATAAAACAAGAAAAAAACGCATCACTGATGTTGGTGATAATTTAAAGGGCATCGTAATCTCTGAAGGTCAATTTGTTGAACCACAGTTCAGTGCTCCTGCTGTATGCTGAGGTGGCCTGGGAGTTTTGTTGCAGACTATTTCAATCAGGAGTTAACTTGTGAATAATCAAGAAATACTTCACAAACTTCTAAGTCCCACTTTCCTAATCCAACAGTGTGATAGGGTGCAGCCAACCATGGTGATTCGACTTGGAACAAGTTATTATCAGATAGAAAACATGATGGTTGGCTGAAAGGTGCTGGAACTTTGAAGGCATCGAATGTTCTACCAAACACAATATGCACTTTCCCATTTGTCTATTTTCTCAAAATGGGCATTTGTGCTCTGCAGTTGAGCTACTCATGTCAAAGTCACCTGAACAAACTAAGAAATAAAAGAGCAAATCGTTCCCAAATTTTGTATCATTCCTATATGATTAGCCATGTATTAGATTTTTGCCTTCTTTTATTTTCCCCCTATGGAAACTGTTTACAGATCTCAGACAGAGAATGAAGTTGTGTTAAGGTGACTGCCTGGCCTTTCTGCCCCAGAGAACCCAGGGCTGATTTATGAACAATGAATCAAATGCAATCTGTCAGAGAAATGGGATCCTAAAATTAAATTTTGTAAAAAAAAAAAAAGATTAGGAGTTAACACAGTGTTAATGTTTAGTTCTTGTATCTGCATATTAAAAGAGGGCCTGTTCTTTTGTTTGTTCTTAGAGACACTGAGCTTTTTATGATCACTTAACATTTATTTAAAAAAAGGGACTCAGTGGGCTTGTAGTTCCTCCCAAGTTTTTTTTTTTTTAGTTTATTCTTAGAGTTCAGATGACATTTCTGCTATAAACAGCCACCCTGAATTAACTTAGAGATTATTCTGGGTGTTACCAGGCACATGAGAAAATCAAGCACAACTGCGTTATGGTAATTCTTCCCAGATTGATTTTGTAAAAAGTCTATCTGTGAGGCATGAAAGCTTCCACCCCGACGTTCATTGTCAAGACTGTGGGGTTATAAAGTTCTATGCAAATGTGTAATATTAAACTTTAAGTATCTGGTTTACCTTGTTCTTTGTACAGACTATTAGAAATAATCTGATGTTCACAGAGTATTAAATGATACATAGATCAAGGAAGGGATACCCTGAAATGAGAAGAAATTAGCTCTTTGACACAAAAAAGGCTACAAATTAATACTAGTTGGCTAGTATTATATACTTGAGAGAAATAATTGATAGTTGACTACAAACAAGACTATCTGATATGTATTTTAAAGTGGAACAAATCTCATAGCAAGGGCTATTCTTTTCATTCGTTGTTGAAAGCAGCATTTTTTTTTTTAGCATCTAGGACTTTGTTTGCCGAGGCACTTTAAAAAGGTACACTGTGACCATTTGGGAAATTGTGAAGATATTTAAAATGAGGTCCAGTTACAAGTTACTTCCTTTACTATATAATTGAATTTACTATGGATTTTAAAGACCTTTGTGTATTTTTCCCATAACATCAATTTCTAGTCATTTTAGACTGAACTACATTTGCCCTTAAGGCTCCAACTACTTCAGGTGCTAAGAATAATACAGGGCAGAAAAAATGTGGAAGAAATGGGGGAAAAGAAAGATAAAGAAGAGGAGGGAAAGAAGTCAAATCAGTATTTCAGGGTTGAAGAAAGGAGCAGGTGTTGAAAAGGAAATCTAGAAACTTCCTTGTTGTATTAATTCCCCTTTTATTATTATTGTCATAAGATTATTCCCAGAGCAGGGCTTTTCTTATGTTGTTCCTCGGGCCATATTTTGGTGCACTCAGTACACTGGTTCAAATCTATATATTTATCACTAGAATTCAATATTAATATTTTAGTCTGTCTTTATTATTTCTTCTCTCTCTTCTCCCTCTCTTCATTTGTTAAAAAAAAAAGCTAGTCTCTTCCTATAAAGTGGAATTAAAAGAAAGAAATACCATGACTGAGGTAGAGAGCAAGTAAAAGATGAATAGATTATCTCTATTCTCAGAGTTTCACCTTTGTAGAAACTATAAATATAGGTAGTTAATTTTTCAAAAATAGACATTGATTAAGTGACAAGGGAGAGATAAGGTGCTGAGGGGATGAATACAAAGTGACAGCATTCCCTTTCCTCAGTGAACTTCTGTAATTTATAGGGGAAACACATAGGATGGTCATGTTTAACATAAAGCTAGGTCCCTGCTCAGGTTAGACATTAAGTGAAGAATTCTCCAATTTCAGTAGGTGATGATGAATGTTCTGGTTCTTTTTTTGAAAAACAAAACAAAAAAATCACGTTAATCTTCAAATTCCTAAAACAGCCTTATCAGAAGTGGCAGATTTTTAGATATAAAGCCACAGGATAACTTATCATCTAAACAGGACACTTTTGAAAGTAAAAAGGAACACTGGTAACACTGGGACCGCAGCCATATGTTCATCCTAGTTAGATAGCCAGTATAGAGCAGTATCATTTTTGCATCTCTGAAATTGGTTTATATCAACTGATTATATCAATCTGAAGGGAACAAAAAAAAAGCCAAATGTATACTGAGGACAGTTGTTAAACATGAAACATTCATTAAATGTAACAAGGAAAAAGCTCAAAGAGGTATACTCATACAATCAAAATGTGTTTAATCCTATTGTTACAAAACATGAAAAATAAGTGAAAAAAATCAAGTGCTTGCATTAAGATAAATAAATTTTTTCTCTGAGAAGTCTTTTATAGTATCTGAGAAAACTTACAATATCCTAATTCACCATGTGTAGGCCCTTCATTTTAATTAGGGTGGAAATGTATTCCCAAAGTACATTAATAGACTTCAGATCCAAGCAAATAGTTACTTGTTTTATTATGATAAAAGTATACTGTTAAGAATAAACCTTACTTTGTCATTGTAACATATTAATTCTCTGCCCATTTATAATTGAAAATTTTATATAATAAAAACAAATTGTTTTGTCAAGAAAAATCACTGTATTTTCAAAGAAAATTTAAAGTAAATAGGTATTCAAGGTAACTTCAAAGAAGAAGTATGTAATACTGTGTTTTCCCACAATATTTAAAGTAAGTTAATAATTAATCCTTATTTTGAGGTTTTTCTAGAATACACAATCTAAATGAAATGTAATTTTAAGTTACAAATGAAATGAAAACAATCATAATATTATTGCACTTCACAAGGTTGAAGCATATCTGTTTTCCAGAAACTTGAAAATAACCTGATGAGATTTATAGATGTGTTTCTTTTTCTTATGCAAAGAATGTAAATGAAAGTTACTAGTAACTACTTAATGAATAAATCAGGCTCATACGTGAATATGAATATATGACACTTTCCAAACTTTAATAAAAATTTGAAACACCTTTGCTTAGTTCCATATAATTTCAATGACTTGGTGTGTGACCTGAGCATCAGGACTTTAAAACTACCCAGGTGATTAAAAATACATATAGCAAAGATTGAGAATCAGTGCACTATGTGATAAAAATAAAATAGACCTTCTATATCCTGTTTCTTCTGTCAGTTTAGCTGAATATTCAAACACCATGTTTTAGAACATGTATCAGCACTTGGAATTTCTGTCTGCCGAGTTACTTGGTGTACTAAATCTGATACTTAGAGATCTGATTTTTTATATTCTTACCTCTTTTTATTGCATTTTTTTCTCTTTTTCATTTTTTCTCTTGACTATAATTTCAACCTATGGTAATGGATATTTAGATATTTAATCTCTAATGCTGACATTCAATTTGACATGACAACTATTATCTACAAATATGAATGCTTTTAATTAACCAACTAATTTGCCTGTCATTGTTTTATATCTATCATCATTGTAATTCTCAACTCTTTCCAGTTTCCACTTCATGAAATTTCCATTAAAATTGTGGCCTTTAATCTATCTGAGAACTTGCAGATAAAAACCTCAATAATGCTTTCAATAAAATTTTAAAAGCTTCATTTTTTTGTTATTCCCAATTTAATAATTTCACACAAAAACATAGAAACACCCACCTACATGTTAAATGTGTATTTCTATTGCAAAATGTCCTCAGAGCTTACTAAATATGTATAGAAAGCTTTAATAGAAATGATCCAAATTTTCAATTATCAATGATATTTTTCTTCTTACCAATGCATTTTTGCTCCAGAATATATTTGTTGTGTTCAACTATCAACTAGGAATTTTATATTTGCTAATAGTGTTTCCTTCTACTACTGGACAAGTAGTATAGTGTCAATGCAAAAAAAGCAGTGGAGTCCAGTAGGGAATCATTGAGACTCCCTTGAGGAAGACATTGGTGATATGCAAGTTCCACAAAAACGAACAAATCAGACAAGTCAAGAAGGTTCATTAGTTCTAATTTACTGCATCTCTACACTTTAGAGATATTAATCTAAGCCACTGTATTTTACATTTCTAAAAACAAACAAAAAACAAAAATAACTTGTTGCTCAGACTAGCATTAGTTGAGAAAGTTTCTCCCCAAACATAAATTAAATATAATCAAATGTAGCTCTTGTGTAGCAAGGCATATGAATTAATTTATGAGTGGGACTGAGTATTTGTAAAACATAAGGTTACTAGCAAAATTATGAGCTTAATTTACTTATTTTCTTATTCAGATAGATCATGGAATCAATACATGAAGTACAGAAAATATAGCAAAAGATGATTTGCTGGGTAATTTAGAGGGAGGAAATAAAAGTGTAATGGCAACCATGTAAACTTTGTTTTTTATTTATGAAGTTTTGTATTACTTTATAATTCCGTTTTCAATAGAGCAATTCTCTTAAAACTTTACCTAACCTGTTATGATTCCCTGAAATTCATTTTAATTTATCTTCAAAAGGTGTTTTGTCCTCTGAGTTTTACAAAGAACATGAAATAGCTTTCACTCCTGTCTGGCCTTCCTAAGTTTAGCCTTCTCTTCTATTAAATGATTAAAAATAAATTTTAATAACAAAGCTACACCAAGTATTTCATCTTTTGAATATGTCAAGTTTCTTTAAAGTTAAATTGCTTTTAGTAGTAGTTGGTTTCAATTACAAATTAACTTTGATTTGTTGTTGTTCTTGTCTGTGGCATTTGACTAGAATAAGTAACTGTGGTCTATAAATTTTAGTCTCAAACCTACATATGGCAATTCATTAAGAAACATCTTAGAGAGACTCAAGAATACATAAAAAGAAACAAGAATAATCTTTCCATGCAAAGCATTCTTAATTTCAAAGGCCAAGTTCAAAAACAAATTATCTATCTTTTTCATATTTTAATTTTAACTCAGAAGTGATTAAAATAAAAACATATTCAAATCTTTGTCCTTTTAGGGCTAAAATAAGGCTCCCTCTTTTAAAAAAATTGCTGAAGTCAAAGCACTTTTCATGATTAATAGATGTTTTAGTCACTTATACTTTACAACTTTTTGCTATACAAACTGTTACCAGTTGATTTTTTTCAATTTTTTGTAAAAAAATCAAAATGTGGCTTTACAGTCTGAGTTAGAATAAAAGTTGCTTAATTCTAGGTGACATCTTTAGCTTGGAAATTAAAATTTTCCTGTGGTGACTTGATCAGTGAGGTTCACAGGGTTATATTTCTGTTCCTCTGGACTTATCTATGTCATAATGCTCACAGTTTCGAATCCCTTTAAGATCAACAAGCCAGGGTTTAGAGGACAGTTCTTATGGATATATGCAATAAAATTAAAATCTGCAATATAGGGCAAGCACTCCCATATATGGATGATACAAAAGAAATTAAATTTAAATCATCATCAGCGATTCCCATATGACCATGTTTAATAAATACACTTTTCTTGCTGGTTGGGCATCCGAAATTTTTAGAAACTTCAGCTTGAACTCTTATGTCCATTCTACTTCTGTAAGTCCTTCCCATGGTTAATTCTTAGATTTTCCTGTACATGGAAGTACCTTAATTCTTCAAACTTACATCCTAGTATATATTTATGTGCCTCAACTTTATATTCTCTTCACTCTGTCACTCCTTTATTGAAAGTTATAGGTTATCAGAAATGATCAAATTTTTAGTTCCTCCAACCCTTCCTTCTCTTATTATATCATCTCTGAATGGCTTTACTTCTCTTTTTTTTTGTAAGTCTTGAATATCAAGATGTCATAGCTAATCTAATAAGAACCATAAAAAAGTGGTCCTTTTGGTACATCAGTCCTATAGATCTTTAATTTTAGAAGAGTAATAACTCTACTTTTTCTGTTCATATGTTTGGGATGCTAAGCTGTGATAAATAAAATCAACCAACATGTTGATCGCTGCCATTATATTTCAATTGATCTCCAACCTTACCAGAGTGAGCCTTCAGCCCCACTTGTCAATCCTTTCAAGAGCTGATTGTATCTTCTCATTATTGAAAAAGTTACTAGAGTAACTGAAGGATGATTACCATGTCTCATCTCTTTTGTATCTCTAATATATAGGAATGCTTGGTCTAGGCTATATCAACACATAAGTTTTCCAAAATTAATGTCTGTCTCGAAATCTTCAGTTCTTCTCTGAATACTATCAATCTAAGCAGAGGAAAATATGAGATTTTTTTAAGTATAATTGCTAAAAATAATCAGGTACTACTTTTTTCTGTCAATATTTTGATATTATCCTATTTAATTTTCACAATGTTTCTCATAAAACACGTATCATTATTCATATCATACACTTGAGAAAGATGATAATTAAACTTTGAAGCAAGTATTTCAAGTTTATACAGCTAGAACAGGCCATGGTGATATGTGTCTGACATCATACATGAGTCTGATAATAGAATTTAAACATTAACCATTAAAATTTCTCTAACTCCTACATCCTGTCTTACAAATTATTTTTTATGGCTTGAAAATTTCATTTCAAGTTTAAGAAATATTTTTGCAAAATAATTTAAAATGTTATTTTTACACATGGACTTTTACTCAATCTTGGTTGTGTACATGGTGCAGTAGGGATTTCCTTCATTTTCTATATAGACAATTAACTGCCTTAGCACCATTTTCTGACTAGCCCATGTTCCCCACTGATATGCAATGCTAAATATCATTGTAATAATTAAGTCTTTCATATATACATGGATATATAAGTTCTCCATTTTAATTTATTAATTTGCATATTCTCATATAACACCCTGCCATTATAATTTTTAATTTTTATAATACTTATTTATATTTAGTAAAATGTGTTCCCTGGTATTACCAGACCTCTTCAACATTTCTTAGCAATTAAATATTCAAAAAGTAATTATCACATTGAAACTTCTCCAGGTCATGTGGGACATCTTCTAGCACTAGGGATGAAGACAAATATTAGATTTTCCTAAATTTAGAAACTAAAATATTCTCATGGATTTGAAGATCAAATTAAACTTTGATCATCAAATATTTAAGTTGAATTCATTCTTGTTAAATCATAGAATTTTAGATATGGAAAGACTCTTAAACATCATCTAGTTGAACTCATTTTTTTTTTAATCTGAGAAGACTGAGACCTGAAGAGGAAAAGTAATTTGCAAACTACCACACACATTGTGGAGTAGAGCATGTATTAAAATTACATCCATTAAGTGAGTAAAATAGAAAAGATTATATTCCTAATTCTCATATTATTTAAGCTAGCTTTGATTTTTCCTGATTCCAGAATTATTAACCAAAGAGTCAATGATAATTCAATGTATAATCACCAGATGACATTGATTAGCTAATGAAAAGATTTTTGACACATATTATTAAAATAGTATAAGATGTATTTGTATAGTTTATTTGAATAGTTTAATAGGAATTGAATATTATAAAAGGGAAAATAGAAATTCACTTCTAACAAAGAAGACGAGCTATGTCTTGACCAATATTGTCAATCTGCCTGAAGGAGGCAGATTGGTAAACAGCTTGGGATTTCCCATGTAATCCCGAAGGGCTATACTATATGAGTAAGGGAGAAACTGAATTATTGACATCTCTTTTCAAAGGCTAAGCCCAGCTTCAAAGCAGATAAACATCTGACCAAATGAAGGCAACCTATCTCTGGACAGAGCAAAAGTAAATTCTCTCTAGAGGAAGATAACACTCAAATGATCTCTTCAAGCTTTCAGATAAGCTATAGGAACGCAAATATATAATAACCAAATGTGCAAAAAGAAAAATAATGACTAACATAAGGGATAATAATGATAATAGCAATAGACCCAAAGGAAATCCAGAGGAGATGTTAGATGTGGGTATGATTAATGCTTTAAGAAATTAAATAATAAAATGGAGAATTTTATCTAATAACAGAAAACCATAAAAAATAATCCTAAAACATAAATTATAATAACTGAATATAAGTAACCAATACATCATTTTAATAGCAAAACAGACATAGCATAACAAAAGATTAGTTAACTGGAAAATAGAATAAAATATTCAGAGTGACACATGGAGAGAAAAAAGGAGGGAATTACTCAAAAGTACAAAACATAGACATAAGATTCTGTAAAAATATCTAACTTATCTTTAATCAGTGTCCCAGAAGAAAAAGAGAGAGAATTAAGTGGGATTGATACCTGAAGAAATGGAAGTGGATGATTTTCTAAAACTGATTCACAAAACTCAAACAACAGATATTTTTTTTAAAAATTACAATTTCAAGCTGAATTAATTCAATGGATACTTGATAACTTGGTTAGTCTGTTTAAAAGTAAAGTTAGAGAAAAAAAATTTTAAAGAACCAGAAAAAATTAAAAGACATGTTAACTTCAAACAGAAAACAATAAGGCTAGGTTAACTGTTTAACCCCAAAGAAACTGGGAAACAGTAGGATGAAAAATTTAAAGGGATTAAGGAAATAACTACTAATCAAAAATTATTTATCTAGTGAAAATTTTCTCCAACAATGAAAATACAACAGAATTCAAGACAAAGAAAAGAGAGTACCTGTCAACAGGTCCTCACTAGGTGGAGTTATGCAGACTGGAGAAAAATGGTATTGTGAAAGCATGGAGATATAGGAAAGAAAGCCACTATTAAATTAATGTTGACGACTCAAAATAAAAATAACATCTGTATCATTTATAAATTCACAACAAAGTGTAAAACACTGGCAAAATGGAGGAAACGTATTTTATATTATTTATGTTTCTATAAGAGGAATGATCTACCAGGAAGATAAAATAAATTTCAGTGTTTTTATATACCATAATACCATAGCACTAATACCTATAAATTTTTGAAATATAACATAACATATGAGAACCAGGAAAATTTATAACCATAGTGAGAGATTTTGATATACCTTTCTTAGTAACTTAAAACAAGCAGAAATACTGCAAGGAAGTTGAATATTTAACATGAGGGAAAAAATAGAAAAATAGACCCTCTCATAAAAAGAATAAAAAGCATGAGAGGAATTTTATTTGGAAAATATATCTATAGTATTTTTGGACTCTGGGTACTTCTTGGACATGAGGGTTACACAGTCAGAAATCAGTGTGGCCCTCCAAATTCTATGGAATAGCACAGGTTCTCTGAGTAGCCCTCCCCTCATACTTTGTCCTGAAGCAGAAAAGGGCAAGCCAATGATACTTTGCCCATCAGCTAGCATCCAGTTATAATAACTTTCACTTCTTGAATGTACATTCTTTTCCTAAAAGCAGTTTTATTAATACTTTCCTCTGTTGGCTTTGGATGCAAGAAACATACCCCTAATCCTTTGCTCTCCTAACAAGTAACTGAGAGAAAACGGAGTAGTCTGCTATCTTTAAATAAAAATTCACTACTTCAGCAGTCTCTAGCTTCCTCTCCCATATAAGTTGCAATTAGCTGTTAGGCTAAGACTTACAATTCTGGTTTTATATGCTACGTTTTCGACCCCATTGGTGATTAATTTAATATCTCTTTGCAAATTTGTCTATTGGTCATGTTTAAGTTCCTTTAAGATTTAACCCAAATTTTTATGCTATTAGAAAAGTTTCATTTAATAACATTCAATATGCACATAAATGTGTGTAAAAGGAGTAAAATGTAGGGAGCTTGAACTAATTTACTTTATCTTTGATAATGAGTAATTTCAAATCATTTCAAAATGTTTAGACAGAAGCCATTATTACCTGATTAAGATCACAGCAATCCATTTATAATGGAGAGAATACTAATTTTAATGTCTACTTTATGTCCCTAAAGGCAAATGTGAAATAGAGGAATTAAAATAGTACCACTTCTATAATGAAAGATAGGACAAAATAAAAAAAAATATGAGAAGTATGTCCTGCTTTAAGCAAAAGAAACAAAAGTATAAGAATGATGTTCTGCATTAGAGATGGAGGATTAAAATAGTAATTTACCATCATACGTATAACAATGATAAACATTGTACCAATTATTAAACAAAGTCCCAAACAATAAATCACCACCACCACCCCAAACACTCCCAAAGAGCTCTAGAGAATTAACAAAAACAGGCACATTTTGAAAAAAGTTAAAACGTTAAAGAGAACAACATGGGATAAGATTTTTATTGCTTTAACATGAGGGAGTTGCAGCACAGCACAGGGTGTTTTTAAACTTCAGTAAAAGACATTCCATTTTTCTGGCCTGAAAAAATAAAGGAAAGGAATTGAGTCAAACCACAGCTGCTGGAAGGTGATGGGGACATAATTGAAAAGACAGAGGCAGATAAAAGAAATCCCAAATTCTTTTTATTAATTTTACCTAAATTGTGCTGACCCTTGAATGATATGTGCATGAGATATACTGAAACAGACTGCAGCTAAATCAAAAGAACTGAACTGAGATCTAAGTTGATTACCACTACAGTTGTGGCAAAATTGGTAATTTGGGTCTAATTAAATTAATTGCTTGCTAAAATGCAGTTAACAGAGACCAAAATTGAATAAACCCAGAATCTGCAGTTATAAGAAAATGACTTTGGGACAGCTATTATTCCTACATTGAATGAGGTAAAGAAAAATATGCACATA
This sequence comes from Hipposideros armiger, assembly GCF_001890085.2. NCBI lineage: Eukaryota > Metazoa > Chordata > Mammalia > Chiroptera > Hipposideridae > Hipposideros > Hipposideros armiger. The sequence goes on from NW_017731703.1 coordinate 983,794, forward strand.
ATAAATGATAAGACAGAGATAAAGGAAATGTGTATATTTCCTTTCCATTTTCATGAAATATCTTTTTTCATCCCTTTACTTTCAGTCTGTGTGTGTATTTCGATCTGAAGTGAGTCTCTTGTATGCACCATATGTAAGGGTTTTGCTTTCAAATCCATTCAGCCACCCTAGGTCTTTTGATTGGAGCATTTAATTCATTTAAAGTAATTGTTGATATGCAGGTATTTCCATTTTATTTTCATATATATATGTATGACTTATATATATTATATATACAGGGTGCCAAAAATGTATAAAAGTAGACACTTTGATCAGTGTTGCTCAAGCAGTAGTTCACCATAATCAAAAGTATCTGGATGCTGATGGTCACCACTTTGAGCACCTCTTGTAATTGCAGAAGTCAAATGTGACTTGTATTCATCTTTTGTCATTGGTATATATTGAGTATTACAATTCTAATACAGTTTTCCTTTCTTAAAATGTGTATACATTTTTGGCATATATATATATATGGCATATAATGAATATATATATATACATATATATATATATGAAAATATGTATAATGAATATATTGGGTTGTCGAGAAAGTCATGATGTATTTTTTCTGTTTTTCACTTCAAAAATGCATCATGATTTTTCCATCAACCCAATATATATGAAATATATATATATATATTCTTTTAAAAATCCCTCTAAGATTCCTTGTAATTCTGGTTTGGTGGTGATGAACTCCTTTAGCTTTCTCTTATCTGGGAAGCTCTTTCTCTGTCCTTTGATTCTAAATGACAACTTTGCTGGCTAGAGTAATCTTGGTTGTAGGTCGTTGCTTTTCATCACTTTCAGTATTTTCTGCCAATCCCTTCTGGCTTGCAGTTTCTGTTGAGAAATCAGATGATAGTTGTATAGGTGCTCCCTTGTAGGTATCTAACTGCTTTTCTCTTGCTGCTCTTAAGATTCTCTGTCTTTAATCTTTGGCATTTTAATTATGATGTTTCTTGGTTTAGGCCTGGTTTCATCTTGTTTGGGACTCTCTATGCTTCCTGGGCTTGTATGTCTATTTTCTTCACCAGGTTAGGGAATTTTTCAGTCATTATTTCTTTAAATAGGTTTTCAATCCCTTTCTCTCTCCCTTCTCTTTCCAGTATCCTTATGATGATAATTTTGATACACTTGATATTTTCCCAGAAGCCCCTTAAACTATCCTTTTAGTTTTGATCGCCCTCATATAACCTCCTTATAACCAGTGTTTTGCATTTTGTCTGGTAGATTGCTTGTCTGTATTTCATTTAGCTTTTATCCTAGAGTTTTGTTGTATTGTTTCATCTGGGATATGTTATTTTTTCCCTCATTTTGTCTGCCTCCTTGTGTTGTTTCTATGTATTAAGTTGATTTGCCATGTCTCCTTAAGTAGAAGGTGGTCCTGACAAGAGTGGCCTTATGTATTGGGTTGTCGGAAAAGTCATGACATATTTTTTCTGTTTTTCATTGCAAAAATGTGTCATGACTTTTTCGACAACCCAATAGAAGGTGTTCTGTAGGGTCCAGCTGTACAGTCTTCTGAGTCACCTGAGTTGGTTGTTCCAGGTGTGTCCCCTTTGTGTGTTGTGTGCCCTCCTATTGTAGTTGGGCTTCAATTGCTGCTTGCATATCAGTGGGTTGGAATGACCCTCAGACTGACTCTCTGTGAGGGCTGCCCTTACCTACAGTGGATGAACTGTTGTACAGGGGCTGTTGCCATGGAATGAGTCACTTTAGTGGGGCCTTGGCTCCAGCCACATCTTCCATTCAGTTGTGTAATTTGTGGAGCTTGTTGAGTGGTGCTCTGGTTTGGTCTGAATCTGGCCACCTGGTGTGTTGGGTCTGAAGCCTCTTGGGATGGCCTCCTGTGTAGGTCAAGGTCAGCTGCCTCTTGTGCCAGGCTTGAGGTCACTTGGTAGTAGCTACAAAGTGATCTGTTATTGGTTGCTGCTTGTGCTGGGGGCACTTGGGAGAGGCATTGCTGTGAACGAGGCAGGCTGCCAGTTGTGCTGTGCTTGGGACCCTTTGTTGGGTATTGCAATGAGAAGTGAGGCCAGTTGTCACTTGTGCCAGGCTTGCAAGTGCTTAGCTGAAGGTATTTTCCAGGCCAAGGCTGCCCACCACTTACGCCAGGCTTGGGACCACCCAATGGGAGTTACAATGCAATATGACAGTTTGTCACTTGTGCTGGGCATGGAGGGCCACTTAGCAAGAGCTGTAAGGCACACTGAAGCCAGTTGATTCTTGTTTCAGGTTTGTGACTCTTGGAGAGATTTTGGGAAAGTCTTCAGCTTGAGCCAAGGCAGGCTGTTTGTGTGGAAGATCCACTGGACAGGACTCATGCCAGGAAAGTGAGTTCGGTGGCATAGAGTTTCAGGAAATCACCAGGGCAGGGTGAATGGTGCTAGCCAGGTTAATGGAGAACACAGATTTGGTTCTCGCTTGCACTGGGCTGGCTGGGTAGGAAGAGAGCTCCGTAAAGGAACGATGGCACTGCCAGTAGTTCTGTCCCTGGAGAGAGTTGCCCTGACCCCTGCTCCTCCAGCCCTCCCCCTGAAGTTAGTCAGCTTAGTTCTTCCCTGTATGTCCCTGCTCTGCTGTCCCTGTGCTGGAGCTTAGATTGAGTGAGTTTGTGAGCTAGTGAGTCTGTGTAAGTGTGCTTTAAGAGCAGTGCCTGTGTCTCTTGCAGCCATTTGTCTTTCTTGCACTCAATCCCTGCTGGTTTTCAGAGCATGTGTAATGGGGACTCCTCTTCCCAGGCCTGGTGCCTCAGACTGGGGAGCCTGGTATGGGGCTGGGACACCTTGCTCCTCAGGGTGAACTCTGCAGCTGAGATATCCCTCCCGTTTCTAACCTGCCACACCATGGATGTGGGACCAGCCTGTTCCATATCCCCAGCCTTCCTACCAGTTTTGATGTGGCTTCTTCTTTATATCCTTAGTGATAGGACTTCTGTTCAGCTAATCTTCAGGTGGTCCTCGTTGATGGTTGTTCCATAATTTAGTTGTAATGTTGATGTAATTGTGGGAGGAGGCAAACACAGAGTTTACCCACTCTGCCACTTGATTGTGAGTCCTAAGTAAAAAGTATGCTGTTCTTAGGAGCTTGATGGTGTAATAATAGGTGAGACTTAAAGTGGCCTCTTATATTTTATGGTGTTATGATGCATGTATAGAACAAAACATGCATGTGCATTGACTTTGAAATCAAAGAGACCCATGTTCTAGTTTTATTTCAATAAATTACTTTTGAACTTTTAAATTTTCAATCCCCATACTTATAAAATAGAGGTAGGTAGCACTATTATATTGTATAATGACTTTAGGTCAAACAGACCTCAGTTTGAATCTTTAAACTGTTATTAGCTTGTGAAAATTTCTTCATCCCTCTCTTTCTTAAAATTAAAAATGACCATAGCATTTAGTTATAAATTGGTCTGAGAATTGATTTATTGAGTTGGCAAATAGAAAAAAACAACAACTAATAAAATATCTGACACATTGCAACAGCTCAATAAATGTTAGTTTTCCTTTTCCCTTTTTGGTAATATCAAGAGAGCTAAAATATGATATGAAACAGTTGGTAAGATGTTAGCATTGGAAAGAGAATTCTCAGTGTACAGGAATTATTTTTTTTTTATATTTTCAAAGAATAACAGCTAAGGCTTCATTTGTTGAATCTTAAATTACTTTCCTAATTTACCTGAAGGTTTGAAGAACAGACTTCAAAGGGCACACATTCCCTAAGATCAAATATTTAAGTAAAGGTTATCTGAAATAACTAAACCTTTGAAAATATCTCAGAGGGAAATTCCATTTCCATCAGTATGACAGAAAGATACTCTGAAGGGACTTCTTACTAGAATATAACTTGATCCTAGAAAATTTATAACAAATATGCTTTTAAAGCACTGTTGTAAGCAACGGGAATGTCCAAGGACAAATAAAAATAAACCAGTGAGGTAAAACTGACACTTGGGAAGAAGTACACACAGAAGCCAGGTTGTGTTCAAGAAAAATGGCAATGTCAGATTGAAAATGGTTAAAGTAAGCCTGATATTTTCCACAAAACAGACAGAAGGATGACTCTGCAATTGTCCCATGGATGTATAAACATGCATAAGAGTGAAAGTGGGTGAGTTGGTTGCTTCTGCTGGTTCTGAAAGAGAAACTCCAAATTCTTTCAGGAGACAGTCACTAGAATTTGTTTTTTTAAAGGTGCAAGAAAAAGGCTCAAAGAAGCCCAAAACTTGTCTCTGGTTAAAAGGCTAATAAAAGAAAAAAACTTCTGGTAAGATTCACAGAGAGAGAGAGAGAGAGAGAGAGAGAGAGAGAGAGAGAGAATAAAAACAAGACACATACTAAAGAAACAGCATGGATTAAAAAGTTAATAAGAGAGTATTATGAAAACCTCACTTCCAATAAAGATTAAAAGGGCAAGTACCTTGAAATAGATAATTTAATAAAACTAATTTGAGAATAAAGAGGAAATTTAACTTTTCTGTAATTAGTATATAAATTGAATATGTGATTAAAAATTTCTTACAAAGAAGACACCTTGCCCAGATGGTTTTACAGGTGAGCTGAAGCAAAAGTTTAAGTGTTTTATACTTACAGCCATAATCAACTTCTTATATGGAATAGAATAAAGAGGGGAAAAGCCAGCTTACTTAATAATTTTGGTATTACCTTAATACCACAAACAAACACAAACTCTGAACAGATGCAAAAATCTAAAACAAAACATTAGCAGCAATATATTAAAAAAATTGAGGATGTATCTAGGAATGCAAGAGTGATTTTACATTACAAAATCAATAAATATAATTTATCTAATTAGAAGGTTATAAAGGGAAAATGTATATTATAATAGGTGCAGAAAAAGCACACAGCAAAATTTATGACCGATTTAATATATAATCCCCTAGAAAATTAGGGATGGGAGGAAACTTCCTTAACTTCCTAAAATCTATCTATCAAAACACTCAGCAACTATAATTTCCTGTGGCAAAAATTAGAAGTATTTCCTTTACATCATCAACAAGATAAAGAAGACTATAAAAATATACTGAAAGTCTTATTCAGTGCAAGAAAAACAGAACTTTGAGAGGAAAAAAACAAACTCTTGTTTTTAATAAATTATGTGGATATTTATATAAAATCTCCCAAAATCTATCTACAGAAAAATTATTATTAGAGTTAAGAATTTGGTAGGGTTACAGATATTGGCATAAACAATGAATTGCACTTTTATCTATTTATCAATAAAACAATTATAAATATTTTAAAACAATATTTAACAAGAATAACAAAACTATATATTAGGTATCAAGGGATGTAATAGTCAAAAGATGTGCAAGAACTTTAAAAATAAAATATGAAACATACTGAAAGATGTTAAAATTTCTAAATAGATGAAGCAATATATAACTTCAAAGGTAGGTGTACTCAGTACCGTAAAGATTGATCTATTGGATCAATGCATTTACAGCTAAACCAAATAGTTTTATTTTTAAAAGAAATTATCAATAATGATACTGAGATAATAGGATATCCAAATGGAACAAAAAATGAAATGCAATCCATACATAAACCATCCACAAAAATTAATTTAATGTAGATTAAATATTTCAATGTGAAAGTCAAAATAAACATGAACTATAAATTAAAATAATTAACTAAATTTAAGATTTATGTTTACCAATAGATACCATAAAGATAGTTAAAAGGTAAGCCACATATTTTTGGAAGATATTTTCTAACTGCTATGACTGAAGAATTTGCACCCAGAATCTGTATGGATTATGGAAGCTTGAAGGCAGCTTTGATGTTATTTGTAATGTTGGAGCTCATATGTTGGTGCATAGGTTCACCAATCTTCATTTGATTACTGAGCTTTATAACATAGCATGCATATATATTTCTGGCTGTATTAGCCACATTTTCATATATCAATTATTTTATAATAATTGTTTTAGTTATCTCACAGGAATCGTTTGTCACATTTTCCTAGGATTTAGTGTTTAAAAAGTGCTATAGAAATTTACACAAAGCATGAAGAAAAATTGAAGCAAAATATTTAACAAAGTGGCTAATGATTTTAAATTTCTAAAGGAATTTAAATTTAGATGTTTAAATTCATGTGAACCCTTTTTTAAACTGCCATTCTTTTCTTTTTTTTTTTTTTTTTTTACTCATTTTGCGTCTTGAGTGAAGGTATTGATTTCCTGTTTCCTTTTCTATGTCGTGTTTAGTGGATGTCCAATCCTGCTGATGTCTCTGGGTTAATAGATACACCATTTGGCACATGGACATCAATGCACACAAAGCACAGCGCCAGCACCAGCAGCTTGCACAATCTGTGCTTGGAAATTTACATTGATCATAATTACTGCTCCACCTGTGTTAAATAAAGCTCTCCTAACCTTAGTGACAAAAGTGGCTTCCCCAAGTATCAGTGGCAGCACACTAAGTTTATGTAAAGAAATGTGGAACAACAAAGTACTGTTTAATATATAAATCAGTAAATAACATCAACTTGTTGGGTTTTAAAAATATAGAGCAAATATGCCCATTAGCATACCAGAGGTTTTTGAGTATTTATCAAAATATTATAATCTGTATCTTGGGTGAACCTGTAAAGAGATCTCAGGAGTAAGTTCCTAAATAATTTCTAGGACCCACAATTAGTCAAACAATCAGCATTTATTGAGGATCTATCTTATTTCCAATAACCAAGGTTCTATATACTTATATAACAGATATGAAACCTGCTGATATGCCCTTGAGTATGCTTCTTAACTGGAGAAAGGAACTCAGCAGAAACCACCTGTTTTATTTTTCAGAGTACACATTTAAAGACAACATACTGAAAAAGTTAAGAAACATTCAAATCATGGCAAATTTCATGTAGATTTTAGTTTCAGTGTTCTTTATAAAAGGATATATTCCAAAATATCAGTAGTCTTTTGGATGGTGCTCACTGCACATTATCTCATAAAATATTAGCATGTTGGTAAATTCTTCTATAAAAACATCTAAATACTAGCATTCATAATTACATAATGCCTGCTTCTTTTCTATCTTGCCTACATTTTCTGGCTTTGACATAGGCCAGGAAATAGCCAGATAATAGGGGGAATATAAAAATACAAAATTAAAAAACAAGACAAAACAAAAGAAAAACAAAGTAATGAAATACAGTGGAATTTGTGAAATGATTCATGCTTAGTTTTAAGCTATCATATGAGTACATGATAAGGCAGTTTGGAGACTGTTTCAATTTCACTGTATGTCATGCTCTGTAGAATTGGAACATCAAAGCCTTCGGGTATGCTGTTTCCCATTCCTGGAGCTGTTTGTCCTCCCCAACTTTCTTTTCCTTTTGACCTGTCTAAAATGAACTCATCATTCTAGGCATATAAATAACTCTGTCATCACTTCACTAACCACAATTCATAATGGGTTCAGTGTCCTCCCTTTGGGTCCCATACTACCCTGTATTTGCCACAATATATACCATCATTTATTAAATTAAATAGTTTGAAATTTCACTGTAATATTTGTTTCCCTATTAGGTGGTAAGCTTCTTTAAAATAGTGAACAATAGTGAAATTGTTCATTATTTTTTCCCTGGTGCTCGTGATGTCTGACACATAATAGACACCCACTAAATACTAATTGATGATCTTTTTCCAAAGTCATGCATATGACCATAAGTCCTTCTTATACAACTTGGTAAGGCAGTTATTGTTTAAAAGTAAATGGTAGGCTTTGTTGATGGTCTTATCTTGACAATGCTTTGGAGGGAGAGCGGAGGTTCTGCTTTACGTGTTACATCTCTAGAAAAAGTATCCAAGGTCAAAATAGATTATGACCTGAACACGGTGATATCATTTGAATCTGTGTTCATAACAAGGACCTTCTTTCCAACCTTTTTGCAGAAATGGGCAGACACTTTAATTACTTATATACTTAAATAATCATGTAAAATTTATCTATATTCACCAAGGCAAAGGAAGAGATTTAGGGGGCAGATTTTCTTTGAAAATGTAACTTCAAGGACCCAGCAGATATTGCCAGGTCAAATTGCTGGGGGGTAGAATAAAGTGCAGAAATCAAAAGACTTGGTGTTGTAACCTTGTATGTATTTTCATGCTGACTATAGCTTATATCTCAACCTCTTCCTCATGAGAGAAACAACAGTCATTCAAACAAATAATACTTAATATGGTGCAGACTTACCTTTTCTTCACATACAGATTTTTTTAAAAAAATGTATATTTACTAGAATAAATCATAAGAGGGGTGCTTACCACAGAGGTCGTGATGCTAATGGACTTCTTGGTGAAGCTTTAACATGCAGTTTTGAGAGGAATTTTGTGGAAGCTTATAGTCACTTGATATTTTGAAAATAAATTATCAACGTTTCATAGATCATTTTTTCTTTGCTGCTTCATCAGAATTAGTTGTGTGATATGTTCTATCTGCCTATTGTGCCACAAAGAATAACATGACTGATGAAGTTAGAGTGCTATTATGGTGAATCGCTATAGGCTGAGGTCTCTGTGTATTTGGTTTCATAGCAAAAAATTCATGAAGTGGAACATTAAAATGTTCTACAGGGATGTCCCATAAGTTTTCATACTTGTAAGACATTTTACATAGCCACAGAAAATAAAAATAAAATATGCCATTGAAATTTAGTTCCTAACCTATAATATTTTTCCTCATGCAATGAGGTGCAAAGTTTATAATTCCATTGACTGCCTTTCAGTTTCAAACTCCTACTGCTAAAAAGCAATCAAGCAATCAATGCAGGTAGCAGGTAGTGCTGGCATTATATAAATTATTAGTCTTTTCTTGGCAAAGTCACTTTAATTTCAAAATAACAGGAAATAACAACTAGAGCCACATAGTTTGGCCAAGAATACAACTTTTAAAATGTGTATTAAATGTTCTAAAGATTAGACTTTTTACAAAGGCAATTTTTGTTTGTTCAGGTGAAAGCGCTTGAAATATAGTTACTACCAATAGTAAATTATCAATTAAAATAAAACTTGTCAGTCAGACCAAAAATAAATAACTTATTTACTATATTGTCACTTTAACATTGTTATCTTCAAGTTAGGCAATGTCTTTCATTCTGAAGGAACTCCAAAAACTTTATACAATTTCCATGTTATACAAATCACATCATTGACGTACAGACATTCATTGTGCAGAAGGGAAGACAGTAATGGTTTAGTTTACTATAATCAGTCTCAGAAGATTTTAATACAGAAAATGATATTTTCCTCAAAGGAATTGCAAGGAATTTAATGAGGAACATGGTAATTAATGATGCTGAACTCAAGCCAATACCTTAAATTATCCAGATAGAAAATGTTCTGAACTCTTCATTGCTTCCATGGTTTTCCTGACCTTGCTCATTATGTACACCAGATATGCACATTCTGAGCGATCTTTTCCAGTTAGACCTAAATTACACATGTAAACTTTGTAGCTGGCCATGAACTTCTCATTTATGCAGAAACAACTTTGCAGTTATTTGTTACACAAGCCTATTGAGAGCAAACTAGCCTGCTGGCTTGCGTGTGAACATTTTGCTGAACAGCTGCTCTGGCTTTCAATTTTGGACATTCCTAGTGCTGTTTGAAATACCAACAGAAAATGTAGAAGGTACAAGAAAGAATGTTTACTTATATGTAATCGTTTCTAACTTGAATTTTTTATTTTTTCTTTATAAATTATGGAATGGATGCTATTGTCAGAAAATAAAAATGAAAGATACCTAGAAACATTTGGATTCATAGCACTTAAAACTGTATAAAAAGATGTGTGTGTGTGTGTGTGTGTGTGTGTCAGCATTGGAACATAGTAACAATTATAAATAAAAAGGATTATAAATTGTTAAAATAAAATAATAAGAAGCTATAAATTACTAAGATCTTCTGGCAGGCACAAGTGTGAAAATATTATCTATACAAAAGGATGTTGCTGGATTCTTTTTTTCTTAATCATAAATGGTTGTAACCTAAAAGTTTTTAAAATAGTGTTTGTTTAAAGACCTGGTGTTTGTTTATAGGAAGCAATGTATTATGCATTCATACAATGGAAAACAACACAGACATTACAAGCAGCCCATTTTTATAGGTATAAAAATTTTCCACGCTGAAGTTATTGAGTGAATAAATAAATTACAAAGAAGCATTTTTAATATGACACCATTTGTATAATAGTTCTATACCATTATGTGCATGTGTGTGTGTGTGTGTGTGTGTGTGTGTGTGTGTGTGTGAAGATATAGGGCTTTTAATTAATCAGAGCTTTGAAGTAACAAAATAATCCTCACATTTCAATGGTTCATTTTACAATATTCATTTCTTGTTTATGTTATGTGTCAGTTGCTGTGGGCTGGTTTCTGTAGCTCTGTATTACTTTTCTATTGCTGTGTAACAAATTACCACTACACTCATCTGTCATCTCATGGTTCTGTAGGTCAGAAGTCCAGGGGGCTCAACCTAGGTTTTCTGCTTCGAGCCTCTCTAGGCCCAAGTCAAGGTCCTGGCCAGTTTGGCTTTGCATCTGGAAGTTCAGGGAAAGAGTCTTCCAACTCCATTCAGGTGTTTTATTTAATTCAGTTGTTTACAGTCATCGAGTTGAAGCCCTTTTTTTCTGGTAGGCAGTCAGCCTTTTTCTTGCAGTGTCAGGGATCACTCGCCCCCTAGAGGCTGCCCTCAGGTCCTCGCTCTGTGGCCCCTTCTACCTCAGCAATAGAGAAACTTCCTTACATTCAGTTTCTCTCCTGCTTTCAATATCTCAGGTTTCCTCTTCTACTGTCTCAGAAAAATGCCTCTGCTGTTAAAAGGTTCACGTGACTAGGTCAGGCCAGCCTGGATAACCTCCCTGTCTTAAAGTCAATTGATTAGAAACCTTAACTACATCCTCAAAATCCGTTTTGCATTGTACCGGAACATAATCATGGGAGCAACACTAGGGACTGGAGGTCATGGGGGCATGTTAGAATTCTGCATCGCACAGGCTCTATTGCATTTCCTTTCATTCCAGGTCTCAGGGACCCAGGCTGAAAGAGCAGCCCCTGTACAAGACATTCCTTTCTAGCTGAATGGAAAAAAGAACAAGAAAGCAGGCAAAAATAGCTTTTGCTCAGACAAGGTGTACATCATGTCCCTTCACATGCTATGGGCCAAAGCAAGTCACACGGGCCAGCGCAATGTCAATGAGCAAAAATAAATGTTTTCTCACAGGAGGAGCACAAATGACATGGCAACTTGACTTATACAGGCAGGAGAGTACAGTAATACTTGGGAACAGTAATTCAATCAACCAGGCACAGGGCAAGAGACCTACATATATGAAATAGTACGGTGTTGAGTCCTGGGTGGAATAAACATGATTTTTCATTTTTTAATTTTGTGTTCTTTATTGTATATATTTTTTTCAACAATTATGTGACTTTTCTATAATTGAATAAAAGAAGAACATTTTATTTTGAAAGAATATAAAATGTAAGTGAAAGAGTTAGGGATTTTTCAAATCTGCTTTACAGATGAAGACAGTGAGTCAAGGGGAAGCTGTTTTTTTAAAATTGTAAGTAGCATTTATAAACTGTATTTTGTTTCTAAAGTATTTCAAAGTGTATATTTTAAAATGTATTCTTTGATGAATTTTATGGAAGAATTGCTACTATTTATGTTTTATTTATAGAAGAAAATGAGGCTCAAATATTTATTATTATTATTATTAGTTTTAGGTGTACAAAACAATGCAATAATTATACATTTCACCCCTCACAAAGTGACCAATACCACCCCCTCCCCCAACCAACCACCCCCTCCTCCAATATCACACATATCTATCACAATTCCATTGACTCCACTCCCTGCACTGTATGCATCCCGTAACCACATATATATATATATATATATATATATATATATATATATATATATATGTATATATATATATATATATCATATCTTAGTTGACATACAATATTATTCAACAGCAGCTTCAGATGTTCAGGGCAGTGGTCAAGCCTATACACCGTCCATGAAGTGGTCTCCCTAACAAGACATGAGTCCATCTGACACCCTAAAAAATATTTATGACATTATTGATTATATTCCCCAAACTGTCTTTCATATCCCTGTGGCCATATTGTAGTCACCAATTTATGTTGTCTTGTCCTTTTCCCTTCTCTTTCATCCCCACCCCCTCCCAACTAGCAACCATCAGTTTTTCCTTTATGTCTCTGAGACTATTTCTGTTTACAATGCTCATTTATTCAGTTCTTTAGATTCCACATACAAGTGAGATCATATGGTATTTATTTGTCTTTCTCTGACTGACTTATTTCACTTAGCATGATGTTCTCTAGGCCCATCCATATCGTTGCAAATGGTACAATTTCCTTCCTCTTTACAGCCAAGTAATACTCCATTGTATAAATGAACCACAGTTTCTTTTATTTTTTAAGATGAGAGTTAGTGTCAGTGTTAGGGTTAATGTTAGGGACAGGTTTAGAGATTGAATTAGGGTTAGGTTGACGGACACATTTAGGTTTAGGGTCAGTGTTAGGGTTATGCTTAGTGTCAGGGTTATGGTTAAGCTTAGAATTTCAATTAGTGTTCATTTTAGGGTTAGAATTAGAGTTAGAATTTGAAACAGGGTAAGAGTAAAAGTTGGCTATTGGGTTCGGGTTAGGGTTAGGAACAGTGTTTGAAATAGGTTTAAAAACACTGTTAATGTTAGAATTAGAAACAGGGTTAGGGTTATAGTTAACGACAGTATTAAGATTATATTAGGGTTAAGATTCAGGGACAGGGTTAAGGTTCGGGTTAATGACACGGTTTGGCTTAGGGATAGGATTAGGTTTAGGTTTAGGGACAGGTTTAGAGTGAGACTAGGGGCAGTGTTCGATTTAGGGTTAGGGACACTGTTAGGGTTAGGGTTAGTGACAGATTTAAGGTTAGGGTTAGGGTAGGGTTAGGGTTCAAGACAGGGTTAGAAACAGTATTACGGTTAGGGTTAGGGATACTTTTAGGGTTAGGTTTAGGGACAGACTTTGGATTACGGTTAGGGTTAGGAAAACAGTTAGGTTTAAGGCCAGGTTTAGAAATAGGGTTGAGGACAGGTTTAGGGTTAGGGACAGTGTTAAGGTTACAGTGAGAAACAGGGTTAGGGTTAGGGTTAGTGTTAGGAATATGGTTAGGGTTGGTATTAAGGACACGGTTAGGACAGGATTAGGGTTACGTTTGGAACTGGGTTAGGGTTATGGTTCAAACAGGGTTAGAATTTGGGTTAGAGTTCGGTACAGGGTTAGGGTTAAGGAGAGGTTTAGAAATAAGGTTAGGCAAAGGTTTAGTGTTAGGGACAGTGTTAAGGTTAGAGTTACAAGCAGGTTAGTGTTAGGGTTAGGGTTAGGGATAGTGTTAGGGTTAGTGTTAGAGACATGGTTAGGTTTGGTATTAGGGACAGAGTTAAGACAGGATTATGGTTAATTTTGGGATATGGTTATTTTTCAGCTTACAGTTAGGGTATGGCGAGATTAGGGTTAGTGTTAGCGACAGAGTTAGGGTTAGGGTTAGGGTTAGGGACAAGGTTAAGGTTAGGGACAAGGTTAGGGACAGGGTTAGGGTTAGGGTTAGAAACTGGTTCGGGTTAAGGACAGGGTTAGGGGTAGATTTAGGGACAGGATTAGGGTTAGGTTTGGGACAGGGTTAGGGTTAAGTTTAAAAACAGGTTTAGAATTAGAATTATAGTTAAGTACAGGGTTAAGTTTAGGGTAGGGTTAGGGTTAGGGTTGATTTAGACTTAGGGTTTTAATTAAAGAGTGGCTTAGGGTGAGGATTAGTATCAGTGTTAGGGACAGGTTTAGGGTTAGAGACAGGTGAACCACAGTTTCTTAATCCAGTCCTCTACCCATGGGCATTTCAGTTGTTTCCAATCTTGGCTATTGTAAATAGTGCTGCAATGAACATAAGGGTGCATATATTTTTTTGAATTAGTGTCTTGGGTTTCTCTGGATAAATACCTAAGAGTAGAATTGCTGGGTCATAAGATAGTTCCGTTTCCAGTTTTTTGAGATACCTCCATACTGATTTCCATAATGGCTGCACCAATCTGCAGTCCCACCAACAGTGCACTGGGGTTCCCTTTTCTCCACAGCCTCGCCAGCACTTGTTGTTCGGTGATTTATTGATGGTAGCCATTCTGACCGGAGTGAGGTGGTATCTCACGGTGGTTTTTATTTGCATTTCTCTAATGATTAGTGAGATTGAGCATTTTTTCCTATGCCTGTTGGCCATCTGTATGTCCTCTCTAGAGAAATGTCTCTTCAGATCCTCTGCCATTTTTTAATTGGGTTGTTCGTTTTTTTGGTGTTGAGTTGCATGAGTGTTTTATATATTTTGGATATTAACACCTTATCAGATATATCATTGTCTCCCATTCAATGGGCTTCCTTTTTGTTTTATTGATGGTTTTCTTTGTTGTGAAAAAAGTCGCCTACGGAGACTCAGGGCAGCCCAGCTCCAGGTCGAGCTATTGTTCACCATCTTAGCTGTAGAGGGCAGTGGCCCTCATGTGGGATCCAAACCAGGGCCCTGCTGCTCAGAGCTGGCGTCCCAAGCCAGCTCTTAACAAATGTGCCACTCAGTCGGCCCCTGAAAAAACTTTTAAGTTTGATGTAATCCCATATGTTCATTTTTTCTTTTACTTCCCTTGCCCACAGTGATATATCAGTAAAAATATTGCTCAGGGTAATGTTTGCAAATTTATTCCCTATATTTTCTTCTAGGAGGTTTGTGGTTTCAGGTCTTACATTTAAGTCTTTAATCTATTTTGAATTTGTTCTTGTATATGGCATAAGGAGGTGGTCCAGTTTCATTTTTTTGCATGTGTCTCTCCAATTTCCCCAGTACCATTTGTTAAACAGACTATCTTTACCCCAATGTAAATTCTTGCCTCTGTTGTCATAGATTAACTGTCTGTATATGAATAAATTTATTTCTGGGCACTCTATTCTGTTCCATTGATCTATGTGCCTGTTTTTATGCCAGTACCATACTGTGTTGCCTTGTAATATGACTGGATGTGGTAGCATGATACCCCTGACTTTGTTCTTATTTCTCAGGATTGCCATGGTTATTTGGGGTCTTTTATGGTTTCATATGAATTTTAGGATTACGTTTTCTATTTCTGTGAAAAAATGCCCTTGGTAGTTTGATAGGAATTGCATTGAATCTATATATTGCTTTAGGCAGTATGGACATTTTAACTATATTAATTCTTCCTATCCATGAAGATGGTAGGTTTTTCCATTTGTATCTTCTTTAATTTCTCTCTTCAGTGTCATAATTTTCTGAGTACAGGTCTTTTACTTATTTTGTTAAATTTATTCCTAAGTGTTTTATAGTTCTTGAAGCAACTGTAAATGGGACTGTTCTTAATTTCTCCTTCTGATAGTTTGGTATTGGTGTATACAAATGCAACGGATTTCTGAATATTGATTTTGTATCCTGCTACCTTGCTGAATTCATTTATCAATTCCAGTAGTTTTTTGGTGGAGTCTTTGGCATTCTCTATGTATAGTATCATGTCATCAGCATATAATGACAATTTTACTTCCTCCTTACCTATTTAGATGCATTTTATTTCTTTTTATTTGTCTGATTGTTGTGACTAGAACTTCCAGAACTATGTTGAATAAAAATGGAGAGAGTAGACAGACTTGTCTTGTTCTTGATCTTGAGGGAAATGGTTTTAGCTTTTCCCCATTGAGTATGGTGTTAGCTGTGCGTTTATCATAAATGGCCTTTATTATGTTGAGATATGCTCCCTCTATTCCACTTTGTTAAGAGCTTTTATCATAAATGGCTGCTGAATTTTGTCAAATGCTTTTTCTACATCTATTGATATGACCATATGATTGTTATTTTTCATTTTGTTGATGTGGTGTATCACCTTAATTGATTTGCAGATATTGAACCAACCTTGCATACTAGGGATGAACCCGACTTGATCATGGTGTATGATCTTCTTAATATATTGCTGAATTCTGTTTGCTAATATTTTGTTGAGGATTTTTGCATCTATGTTCATCAGGAATATCGGCCTGTAGTTTTCCTTTTTGTACTATCTTTGTCTGGTTTTAGAATCAGAGTGATAGTGGCCTCATTGAAAGAGTTTGGGAGCCTTCCCTCCTTCTGGATTTTTTGGAATAGTTTGAGTAGAATAGATGATAATTCTTTTTTGAATGTCTGGTAAAATTCACTTGTGAAGCCGTCTGGTCCAGGGCTTTTGTTTGTTGGGAGCTTGTTGATTACTGATTCAGTTTCCTTGGTGGTGATCACTCTATTCAGATTTTCTGCTTCTTCTTGAGTTAGCTTTGGAAGGATGTATGCTTCTAGGAAATTATCCATTTCTTCCAGATTGTCAAATTTGTTGGCATATAGCTGCTCATAGTAATTTCTTATATATTTAGCAGCTCCTATGTTAGGTGCATAGATGTTTACTAGGGCTATGTCCTCTTGTTGGATTGACCCCTTTATTATTATGAAGTGCCCTTCTTTGTCCTTTATTATATTCTTCAATTTAAAGTTTATTTTGTCTGATATAAGTGTAGCTACTCCAACTTTTTTCTCAGTTCCATTTGCATGAAATATTTTACTCCATGCCTTTACTTTCAGCCTGTATGTGTCTTTTGATCTGAGGTGAGTCTCTTGTACACAGCAAATGCAAGGGTCTTGCTTTCTTATTAGTTCAGCCACTCTATGTCTTTTGATTGAAGCATTTAATCTGTTTACCTTTAATGTGATTATTGATAGGTGTATAGTTATTGCCATTTTGTTCTTTGTCTTTCTGGTCTTCATTAGTTAGGTTGTTTTTCTCTTTCCTCTGCTTAAAGCAGCCCTTTTAATATTTCCTGCAATGCTGACTTGGTGGTAATGAATTCCTTTAGCTTATTATTTTCTGGGAAGCTCTTTATCTCTCCTTCAATTTTAAATGATAGCCTTGTTGGATAAAGCAATTCAGGTTGTAGGCCTTTGTTTTTCATCACTTTGAAAACCTCTTGACACTCTTTTCTGGCCTACAGATTTCTGTAGAAAAATTGGCTGATATTCTTAGGGGTGCCCTTTGAGCTGAGGCTCAAAGATTTTTAATGAAACTTCCATGGGAAGAATTGGGGACCAGATTTTTCAGTCTATGAATTATATGAACACTTTCAAAATACCATGATACCTCACATTTATATGCAAATTAATAATATCTAATATTAATGAGCACTTACTATATTCCACACACTTTGCACTGAGTTTTCATAGCATTCAGTGAAAACTATTTCCCCTCCTATATTTTTACATCGCTCTTAGAATATACCATGATATGTTTTGTCCACTAATAAATAAGAAGGAAAGATGACTTAAATGTAAATGACAACATTTTTCTTTGTACTTCAGTTACAATTTGAATAAAAGTCAGCAACAATATCATAATACAAACATAAAGTTAATAAAAAGCAAGAAAAAGTGACTCATTTGTGTTAACAGAGATGTGTATGTACTGCTCATGCATTCTGACATGGATGCTGTAACCTCTACCTTTGCAACTATCTTTAATTACACTGGGCCATTCATATTGGCAAGAAACTTAAGTTAGATTATACTTTGGGGATGCCTTCCTCTTCCTATCTGTTGTGTTACGGTTTATGATTCTTATATAGTTCAAAATAGAAGGGACATCTCTGTATTTTTTTAAGTTACATAGCCCCACTAATTTTTTTTTAACCAAAACTTGCATGTGAGCTGTTGTTGTTGATGATGATGATGATGATGATGATGATGATGATGATGGTGATGATGGTGATGATGATGGAGTTGAAGGGCATTCTCAGTGTCATTCCCAAATTCATGACACTTCTTAAAACGTGATTCTTTGTAAATGTTTGAGTGTGTTCTCATTTACTTTTTCCTGAAACTGGATGAGTACAGGGCTAAAACTGAGGTAAAAGCAAGCTAACTACATTGACAGAAGTGTGTGTGTGTGTGTGTGTGTGTGTGTGTGTGTGTGTGTGTGTGTGTATCCGTGTGTGTGTGTGTGTGTGTGAGTGAGAGAGAGAGAGAGAGAGAGAGAGAGAGAGAGAGAGAGAGAGAGACTAGTTTGTAGGACAAAGGAGGATGTCTCTATCTAACTAGGTAAGTTGACTTGGAATAAATCAACAAGCAGAGATTAAAGTTGTAAGAAACCAAAACATCAGGCACTCATAGAGCCACATTTTGTACGAAATGCTTCAGGAAATGGAATTAGTCGGCTGGTCAGTGGTGACAAGATGCCTCTATCACTTGACCTGGCCTTAATCCTCTCCTCACCCTCACTCCCACACCAGCAATGAACTTAAGCATCTTTATATCCTGGAAAACATCAAGGGTCCAGTTTCAATTTGTCGTCTCTTTCTATGGTAGCAATAATAGGTCTCCTAATTGTGTTTATCATATCTCTTAATACCATTCATTCAAAAAATAGATATTTATGAAGTTAATACTGAATATATAATGTTGCTATCCTTCGCCTCTGATAACCTTTAGCCTCTTCTGAGCCACCCTTAGAATCTTTTAAGAACATAGGCACACATAATATATTGGGATCATGTACCATTTCTTTCACCCATTTATTTCTAATGGTTGAAGGGAACATAAAATAATCAATTTTAGAATGCATAAGTTTAATTCCTAGAAAGTGTTTTGTATCAAGTATTTATTTTCATTTATATCATAATAACAAAAATTGAAAACAAAAATATTTAAAGTACATGATAAAAATAACATTATTCTTGCACTTTTCCTTTTTTTGTTCTTTGGAGAGTAATTACTATATGGTATAAAGCCATGAGAGCATCTGGCTCCTTGGCAAGTCCGAAATACAACTGGCAACCCAGAGATACTGAATGGCTGGCAGATGGTTCAGATACTATGGATAAGCTTTCCATCTCAAGTCACCTAGAATTGCCCCCATTCTTGATATTGAATGCATTCAAGTTTCAGTAGATAATAAATCCATGATTTACATATTTATGTATATATTCATATATATAAAGGATACACCTACATATGTTTTTGTCTTTCTAATAATGCAATCCATTAATTTGCCTATAATCTCAGTCATTTCCATATTTAAAATTTATTCTGAAGTATATTGTCTTTCTGAGTAGGTATATTTTATCGTATACACAGCAGTGTCACCGTAGGCAAGCTTCTATTCTTTGTGTATGTTCACCACAATGATGAATACCTTTTGTTTGCTTCTGAGTAAAAGTTTGATTATTTTAGGACAAAATAGTCCAAAAAATTTGACATCTCATATTACTTTAAAGACCATGGATTTGTTTTCACTAATAAGTAATTTAGATTCCAAATCCCTTGACCAAGATGAGGGTGACCTTCTTGCATGTATGCCATGTGGAAATCACCACAGGAGCAGACTGCTGAACCAAAGGCAAACAAACAGAGCTGGATGGTTGCCTCCTCATACATCTGAACTTGCGGTCAGTGGGTAACTGCCAAGTCCTAGTGAGTGTTCAGACAGCGTGCTTGGGGAGCAGCTGAGGTGGGCAGTGTTATTCAAAGATTTAATTCATTAGAAACCATAATATTTAAAACTTCTCTAAAACAAACCACCTTATATAAAAACCATAATTTTAAAATACCTTATTAAAATTTCTTTTAAAAGTCTTCATTGTTTTATTTTGCCATGGGGGTTTAAAATTTCTGGGTGATAGTTTTTACTTATTTTTTTAACTTATTGTTTTTGTACTATTTCTTATCAATTGACTGCAGAAATTATTTCTGTGATGTTAGGGAACTTTTTTTCCATTTACTACCTAAAAACAAACAAACAAACAGACAAACAAACAAACAAACATGATTTTGCACTGAGACTTTAAGTATGCATCTCCTATTGTTACATATCTGGTGTCAGGATTGAGCCATCAAAAGTAGATCTGCCTATGTTGAAATCACAGTGTAATTTGCTTTCAGTTTTGAAAAAAAAAACACACAAAAAAAACTCGTATAAAGATTTTATTCTCGCTAAATATACCAATCAACTATTTTTCTGTAAGAACTTATACAATAAAAGTAGGATTTTAAATATAAATTCAATGTTTGAATATATGTTATACTTATCTATCCAGGCAGATTGTATATCTGCTTCCCTGAATGGAGACATCAAAAATTAGATAGTCATCAGATTAGTTAGCTCAGTGATTCTCAATTTTAGTAGAACATCACATGCATGGCAATTGACTTAATTTTGAAGCATTTCACTCCATTTTTGCTTTGTAATTCATGAGACTGTGGATTTTGTTTTGTTTTGTTCCCTATTTTATCTCCAGTACAGAGACTAGCACATGGCACATAGCTGCTCTGTAACAAAATTTTTAAATTAAGACTTATTAAACAAATGCTGGTTGATAATTTGTTTATACATTTTGATAGAATTTAGAAAGATGCAGAATACAGTTTGTTTTTAAAATTTTGATGAGGAGTTATTATGTGCCATATCTGAAATTTTAAAGTAGAACTGAAGATAGCACAAAAACAAAGTATAAGTCTGAGATAGAAATTGGGAATAAGGAAATAGTGTTGGCAAAACTCGGATTTCAAGAAATGGGAGGACATCATTTTCATCTTAGAAATTTAGAGAGATAACTTCTCTTTTTAAAGAAATGATCTAAGGGCCAGCCGAGTGGCGCGTTGGCTAAGAGCTGGCTTGGGATGCCAGAGGGCTCCTGTTCGGATCCCACATATGAGGGCCAGTGACGATGCCCTCTACAGCTAAGATGCTGAATAACAGCTCAACCTGGAGCTGGGCTGCCATGAGTCGCCGGCAATGGCGTAGGCTGTAGCCCCTGTGGCAGTGGGCTGCCATGGGCTACCATGTGTAGCCAGCAGCCAGTGTGAGCGGCCAGCAGCCACAGTGAGCAGCCATCCAGAAGCCGGTGACTGATCTGCCTCGCCCGGGAAGAGTGCAATGATGGTGCCAAATTGGGCCAGTGAAGCAACGTCCTCCACAACTAGACTGAAGAACAAAAGGACCACAACTTGTCTGTTCCTCTTCCCCCAATTCCCCAATTAAAAAAAAAAATCTAAAAAAATAAATAAAGAAAGAAATGATCTGATATCATGGTAAAAGAAACCTACACTGGTCATATTGTCCTCCTTCTAATGCAGTGTTGACCACAGGGAAGTATTACATGGGCAATATGTGAGAGAACATTTGGGTGACACTCCCAGTGCTACACTCCCAGTGCAGACCCTGTGGCCTACTATTTAATTTCAGGTGGTGTCTTCTAGCCAATACAAAGGGAGAGGAACCTTGTAGAACTAGTTTGATCCCTGTTCCCTAAAGGTGATAAAGGTCACAAGGTTATATAGGGAACAAAGATTTCTTGCATTTACCTCCATGGTTATCCATTATAGACAGTTAATGAGAAAGATAACTGTCTGTTCTGCTTCTTTAAACCAAGGAAAGACAGTTTTGCTCAGGAAAATAGAACCTATGTGAAGTATTTAAGTAGGGAACTTAATTTAGAGAGCTGGTTACAGAGGGGTTGGTTACAAGACCAGAAAAAAAACACCAAGAACATTTTTGTAACAAAGCAATATAAAATTCTGGACACACCTAAAACCCAAGAGGTTAGGAAAACAAGGTTTGGGAATAATCAGAATTTAGAAACATGAAGGAAGAGCAACTTGGAGCTCACTCAGATCTCTAAGAAGAGGCCAGTGACCATTTGCTTCTGCATCCGAGCACCCTGGAACTTAGAGGAGAATAACTACAAAGTGTAGCGACCTAGACCCCTGGGGAAAGAATGCAATTAAGCTGGCCCAGATAGCTGAAGATTAGAACGAACTGCTTTTTCTGAGAATGAAGTCCTACTGATGAGGGTAAAACCAATTGGAAACAAGGAAACAGGGAGAAAGAAGTCTCTTCTTTCCACTTCTGACTGAGTCAACCTGTAGTACCTCCAATGGGAAGAACCTAATAGGAATTCAGCTAATTCAAAGAAACTTAGATTGCAGAGTTCTAGCAACAACAAGACATTACAAAACAGAGTGCAGATGAATGAACTTGGGGACTAGAGACAGTAGTTTAATAACTGGCACAAATTTGGAAGCTTATGTTAGTATTTTCTCCTGTTTCATCTTGGGAATAACCCTAAAAAAAACCAGGAGAACAAGCTACAGAGTACTAACTCTATTTTCAAAGAAATAACAAGTAAATAAATAACAAAATACATGGAAAGCTTCCCAAGAGTAGTGGTTTCAGTAGAAAAGGAGGGAATTTGCTTTTGGTTGCAGTTCTCAGAAAAATCTGACATACTAAATTGCACCATGATAAGAGATAACCAAAACACTTATTTGTAAAATATTTGTACTGAAAAAAAAACAGGTATGTAGGAGTTGAAGGAGGAAATCAAACAGACAAGCCACATATTCATTAATCAAAATAACCATGTGGTAGAAGAGTAGTGTGAATGATGAGGTGAGACTTCAATCATTGATACTGCTTTATATCTGCCTATATCTATTGATGGAAAGAAGTAAACATTAAAAACAAACAAGCAAACAAAAAACACACACTCTCCCCAAGAATAAGGATATGGTCTTCCCTTTATGGATCAGGTACAAATTGTCTCGCTTGAAAAAGCTCACCTTCTTCAGATGAGCAACCAAAAGCAAACTAGCACACTATATTTACCAAAAATAAAGGAAAGGAACCAGAACCAAAATACATGGAAGATGAATTCTCATAATAAAAAGCATTTCCATGATACAAATAAAACATGTGATCACTTACATTAATATAATTGTACAATAAAATTTGAAGTGATATAATTTATAAAAAGACCATCAAGCAGAGACATAAGGACTCAGAAAATTTAGGGGGGGGAAAATAAAAAGCAAAAAAGAAAACTATTGTAGAAATAAAGGTATATTTGAAGGAAACAGAAAAAAAACATAACTGCTAAAAATGATGTAAGGGATAAGTGACAGAATGAAAAAAGACAGAAAAAGAAAATTGAACTGCAGAAAGAGTGTAAAGATGCACATTGTTGGTTTTTCCAAAGAAGAAACTAAAATAATTAAGCAGAAGTTAATAAATGTAATTTAAGAACATATTTCTAGAAAAAAAAAGTGATTATATGGATTTCCGAATTAAAAAGACATACTATGGCCCAGGTGAATTTGTCTCAGATGGTGAATACTAGCATATATATACTCATAAAATTACTTAATTTCAGAGAGGTTTGCTTGCTTGATTAAACAGGCAAGAAAATCAAGTTACATAAAAAGGAAACCACCAGGCTAGCTTATATTACTTAATAGCACCATTTAATGATAGAATATAGTGGAGCAATACCTTAAAAAATATTCAAAAAAGAAAGCATCCTCTAGGTTTTTTTTTTCTTTTTTTTTTCCCCAAACCATCTTTAGTTCTAATACATTGCCAACATATATTTTTAAACATGTTAAATATCAGGAATAATTGTTATTATGAGACCTTCTTCAAGAATTTAAATAATACATTGTAAAAACCCTCTAAGTAATATGAGGTAAACATGGATTGTATTTTATTTTAAAACTAAGGCTCAAAAACTTGGGTAGTAATTATAACTTCGTATGGCAATGAAAAAAAATTTCCTATTTAACTAAGTTGAAAGAGGAAGAAGAGAAGATATGAATTTGTAAACTGATTATCTCTTTTCTTATAGATGATGGTTAAAGATAAATAGATAAATCAAATAATGGAGCTTTAAATATATTTAATAATAACAATATATTTTTTAAATAATATAATTATCTTAAATATCACAAAGGGGCAGAACAAGAGAAAAGGTAAGGGATGCTAATTTTCATTTTGATATTAGAACATATTTAATTGATAAAGCAAAAAACCATACAGAAGTCAGATGTACAAAGTTATGGTTGTGAGATAAATACACAAAATAAACATGAACATTTAAATTATCAGAAAAGTATATACACATGCATACACTCATAGGAAAACACGCTAGTAAAATTTTTTTGGTGCCATAAAAATATAAGGCACAACAAAATATAATAGGAAAAAGGACATAGGTAGCTGATGCGTGAATAAATGAAAACAGTCTTAAAATTACTAAAAAGATTTGTTAGATAATAATACTTAAAACTTCTATAGTACTAAAATTGTGACACATACTGTTTTAAGTATTTTTTTTAAAATTATGAGATAATTGTTACTTTATCCCTGTTTTACAGATGAAGACTCTGGGGCACACTGAGGTTAACTAATATATTTTAGCTATACAAAGGTTTTTAACAAAGTAACCTTAAGATCTTAAGAAATATGGAAATAAAACTGTGCAAAATTGAATTTGGTCTCAATTTAAATTGATTTTTACAACAAAATATATTTTGGAAAAAAAAGTGACATAGTGCATTTATAATCAGAATCCATTTTCTTACACAATAAGTTACATTAACTTTCCTAATCAAAATCCCACTCTGAGGTTCCGGGGTTTGTGCATGTCACTCACCTATAAGCAATTAACTTAGAAAAAAAAAACAAAAATAAAATAATAGACTAAGTTATATGAGTTAGCTGCAAGCAGAAAAAGGTGAAAAGGTCATGATCTGAATTACAGACAAGATTGAATTTAGAAAAAAAATCATTAAATGAGCTAAAAAATATCATACATTAATGTATTTAATTAAAAGCTGATAACTTTTAAGAATTGTGTTCATCGGTTTTAAATGTAGCTGTTGCTGAAATTTAAATTCTATAAACTTGTGACTAAATACATTCATTATATTCAAAACAAAGAGCAAGTACTTGCCAGCCTGGGTTGCTTGGCAGGGGCCACTTTGGTGTCCCTGCAGCTCTATTGCACATATTGCTGTGCCCCAGGGTGGCTCACCTGTGAGACTGTTAGGCATCCTGGTCCAGCTGGAATGCTGAGGCCTCAGCCAGGAATGGGTGCTGCGCCTTCTATTCCTAGGAGTGGGTCTGGGTAAAAGCCTTGGCTTAGGAGAGGATTCTGTATTTGTGAATTCACCTACTCACTAATAATGTATTTGCAACCAAAAAATCAATACTGCTGTGCATTCTCAGGTATGCACAAAACAGTGAAAAATTAGAGTCACCTGATATATACTTTCTCAGCTGAGATCCAATAAGGTGACACTCTGCCTTGGTTCAACTCATACTATAAACAGATGTCCTTTTTCCTGCCTATTTAGTATCATGCTTTTCACAATTTATTCTTTTAGTTGGTGATTTTGGTGTTTATAATGGTCAGTGCTTAAGTACTGTCTAGTGTTGCTAAGCCCAAAAGGCTATCATGTGCTTTATGGAGAAAATAAGTGTGTTAGATAAGCTTATTCAGGATGAGTTATAATGCTATTGGCTGTGAGTTCCATGTTAACGAATCAACAATATATATTAAATAAGGTCTGCTAAAACAGAAACACATGTACAAGAAGGTTATACATTGATGAATTAATGAAATGTTGTGACCAGAGTCTTACAAAACCTTAACCCTATATTTTCCCTAAGAGTAATTGTTCAGTATTTGCCATTTCAGTGCTCATACTGACTTTACAGAACGTAACTACCACAAATAACAAAAGTCAACCCTATATCAATGAAGCAGCCTAGAGAGACCACACTGCTCTATTGTTAGATTTTTGCAGTCAATTGATTTTTGACTAAAGCTTTTTCAATGTAAAAGCTAAAGTTTTTTTCAATAAGTGGTTCTGGAACAAATATACTTTTTTTTTTTCAGCATCATGGATGAAACTGAAGGACATTATACTAAGTGAAATAAGCCAAACACATAAGGACAAATATTATATAGCACAACTGACATGTGGAATCTAACATAGTCAAACTCATGAAAGCAGAGAGTGGAAAAGTGGTTGCCAGGGGTTGGAGCATTGGAAAACAGGGAGCTATTAGCCAAAGGGTACAAGATGAATAAATCATAGAGATCTATACAGCATAGACTGCCTACATTTAGTAGTACTACATGTATACTTACAATTTTGCTAAGAGGGCAGCTCTTTTTTTTTTTTAAGATTTTTTTGGTGAATTGGGGAAGGGGAACAGCCAAGTTGTTGTCCTTCAATCTTACTTGTGGAGGGCGTAGCTAGCTCAGCTCCAAGTGCAGTTGCCATCCAGTCACCTATCAGCAGCTTGCAGCCTGCTCAGCTCAAGGTGTTGTTTTCAATCTTAGTTGCAATAGGCATTGCCCACCATCCCATGCAGGAGTAGAACTGGCAACCTTGCTGGTAGGAGCACGTGCTCTCACCAGCTGAGCCATCCTGTGGCAGCTGAGCGGCAGTTCAGCTCGGGTGCAGCATCATTGGCCCACGTGGGAATCCAACCGGCGACCCTGTTGCTCAGAGCTCACGCTCTTAACCAACTAAGCCACTCAGCCAGCCCAAGAGAGCAGCTCTTATGTTTTTGTAACAATAATAATAATGATAACAGCAGTATTTAAAAACGGGGACACTTCTGGAGGAGGTAGATATGTTTATGGCATAGATTTTGGCAATTGTTTTGCAGGTATCTCCAAACTCATCAAGTTGTATACATTAATTATGTACACATTTTATATGTCAATTTTTAAAAAACAAATATATATATATATATATATATATATATATATATATATATATATATATATATACATACACACACACACACACACACATATATATCTTTACCAAAACCAACTTGGGATGGATCATAGACCTAAATGCAAAAACTATAAATTTTGAAAAAAATTTAGGAGACTATCTTCCTGATGTTTACCAAGCAAAAATATTTTAGATAAGATCTAGTAAGCAATAACCATAAAAGGGAAAAAAATAAATGTAATTAAATTATTTTCTGTAAACCTAATTCAGAATATGAATATAAAAGACATAAAAGAGGAGAAAATATTTGGGATACGTACATATGTCAATATATAAAAGATCTGCAACTCAATATCTAAAGACCAAAAAACAAAAACAAGCCAACAAACAAAAAACACCACGAACAGCAACGAATTAAGGGTAGGTAAAGGACTTATGCAACCACTCAAGCAACTGGACATTAGAATGGTCATAAACACAGAACAGGTACTCTGTATCATTAATTATGGAAAAAATGCAAATTGCAACACTACCATTTTAGACTTCAGGCTAGAATTAAGACAGTTGACAAAAAATTGTTGCAGGGTTATAATGCGATTCCATTTTTTATAATTTGTTATGAGAATGTGGAATTATTCAACTAGTTTGTAAATTTGTTTTGCTGTTTCTTATAATTATACACTTACCCTCTGACATAGTAATTATGGTCCTAGGTATTTGCTCAAAAGGAATGAAAACATCCACAAAGTTATTATGTAAGAAAATCCATAGAATCTTAAAAAAATAGTCTCTAATTTGAAATATCCCAAATTTTCATCAACAGGGAAATTAATAAATAAATTGTGATTTGACTTGTGTACTACATATAAAATATGAACTGATACTCAGCAGTAGAAAGGAACAAACTGATACACGCAACATGGATGGATTGCGAAAACATTGTGTTAAAAGAAGAGCCTGTTTCAAAAGAGTACAGACGGATTTCATTTATATGAAGTTGAACAACAGGTTAAATGAATTCCTGGTGATTGAAATCTGAACAGAGATTGTATCAGGATGATTTGGGAAGTGCTCAATTGGATTAGTTGCAAGGCACATCTCTGGGTGATAGAAATGATATGTGACTTGATTAGAGTCTGAGTTAAACAGGTGTATATATTGGCCAAAACTCACTGAATGCTGTAATTAAGACCTTTGCAAACCACTAGATGTGGCCATCGTGATTTTTGCCTTGTTTGTTGCAGCAATTTGAACTGCTTTCTGTGACTTCAGGCTTGAAGTCTTTCAAATCTATTTTCTACAGAGAAGCCAGAGTAAGATCTTTAATCACAAATCTTTAAACTATTTTCTGCAGCATGTTTGTATTCCTACATCTTTTCATTGGGTTTCTCTCATAACCTGCCGAATTTTTTTAACACCTCAACCTTCCCTTGTATTATAGCATACATCCCATTTGTGTTTTAAAAATAGAAAACTGCTTGAAGTGCCTGTATTCACTGTGATGCTTTCGCTTGTGTCTGCTCACCTGTTTTCTTGAGCCTGAATCCCTTACTCATTTAGTACTTTTCTCACCATTATGCCTCTGGCTTATATTTTAAGTTTTAGTTCAGGAGTCAACTTGAGAAAGTCATGTTAGTCTCTAAATGAATTAGAGTATCATGCCTATCCTCTCGATTGTCTGTCAATTGTCACTCAATACACTGTAAATTATGAAGGGAAAAAATATATCTTATTGTTACGTATATAATCCCTACTGTGTAGTCTTTTCCCATAATAAAAAATAAATGAACCCATTTCTTTTCATTGTCTAGATTTTTCCTGGACAAAACTTGCTCAAGTTATGCAAAAAAAGAAAAAAAAAGTCATTGAACTTATCATTGCTACTCTTCTTGGCTATGCAGTTCATTGTCAGTATTTTTCATTCATCCACACAGCAAAAAAAAAAAAAAGTTACAGTCTTTTATATAAAATATGAGTATCAGAGTCAAATATTGGCCTTCTTTTCCTCTTCATCAGTGGTTATTCTATGGGTGAAATTCTCTGTCCTTAAATACCCACTACACATTGATTACTCCTAAATTTATCTCCAGTTTGACACTTTCCATTAGCTCCAGACTCATATTAAAAGACCCTTTAACACCTTGACTAAAAGATATCTTAAATTTAACATAAAATTTTACTTTGTGAGCACTTCTGCAAAGGTTTCGCGCACAGGATCCCCCATCTTAAAGCGCAGCATCATTTACCTAGTTGTCAGGAGCAAAAGATAAGTGTCATGGTGGATCCCTGTCTCTGCCTGTACCTCAAGTGAAATCATCTTCAAGTCCTACTCTCTCAAGTTTCAAGATCAGAATCTAAGCGCTTATCACTAAATGCACAACCACCTTCTTAGTCCGACCCAGCTACCATCTTCTTTAGCTGAGACTACAGCAACAGTTTGGTTGCCATGCTCCCACACTCTTGTCAACATCCTCCAAACCCATACACATTTTATTCCCCGCAGAGCAGATATAAACCATATTTTCTGCTTCCTGTTCTCAATACTATCCATGATCAACAAGGACTTAAAATGATCTGCTCCCTGCTTAGTTTTCTGGCTTAATCTTTTCCAAATCTTGACCTAGCTCACTCTCCCAATAGACACACTGGCTTTACGGCTGCCTTAAATATGCCATTTCAAATTCCATCTGGAATATGTTTACTCATGTTTTCTGCATAGTTCTTTTTCACTTTATTACAGTTTTTGTTGAAATGTCATCTCCTCAAAGAAATATTCTGTGTGTGTCCTATCTTAAATAGCTCCTCCCTCTAAGCTTTTCTAAGCGCTCTTATCAGAAATGAAACTATATCATTTGCATTCTGTGTATTTTGTGCTCCAATTTAGATTGTAGGTTCAAGGCCAGGACTTAACTGCCTGTGCTTTTCTGGATAACCAGTGCTAGAACTGGGCCTTGCAGAGAAGGTCAATAATTGGACTTCTCATGCTCTGATCCCAGCTCACCCCAAGTAACTTATATTACCTTCAACACTCTTTTGATTATATTATATTTCTAGTCCATCTAGAAAATCACTGTGATAAATGTTGCTGTATGTAATCACCTCTTCCTAACAGTTATGAGAAAAAAAGTAATTAAAAGACAAATTCTGCAAGAAACTCAATTGCTTTAAAATGCTTCTATAAAATAGGATTTCAAACCATATTATAATAATATATTTAACCCACTATAAGTAATGCAGTACTGTTTCCTAGAAAAATTAAACAAAGCAAAAAAATCATTAGAAAAAAATGTGAAAATTGAATCTAGAACAGAACTTAAATAGATGTTAAAAGCAAAGGTTTTGGAGATCTTAGCTCCAACATTTACCTTTTTACCTCAGACTTCTAGTAACGTTTTCCCCAAAATAAATGCTGATAGCAGTTAGTTTTAAGTATATTTCCATAAATATTCTTTTTTGGGATAAATATTTTTATATGAAAACTAATGCACATTTATATTTTTTTTTACAAAAAGGGGTTATGTACAAGTAAAAGGTTCTCTCCTTCATTATTTCTTTTTAAATAACCATATGTTGCAGATTATTCCTATCTTTAATATTGATCCATCTTACTCTTCTGAAGATGTCAAACATCTATGCAATATTCTATCAAATTTATTAGGATATCATGAATTATTTAACTGGTATCTATCAATATTTTTTTGTTTCATCTTTTGCTGTACAGTGCAGTAATGATCACCTCTATTTTTACATTTCTGTACAGACACATTAGCATATCTGTAGAATAAATCAGCAAGGTATATGTGCACTTTCAATGTACTGATAGATACATAATTTATCAACATTTTTGAATGACTATTTTCCCATAAATTTAGTGACATACATATTATTAAACATATGATTATAGCTTTGATTGGTTAAAAACTCTATCTTGCAGTATTAATTACTTTTTAATTATGTGTGTGTATGTTTAAAGAGTTTTTATGTTTTTAATGTATAACCTTTTACTTTTCTATGAATTGCATGTTCTTATTCATTTCCCTATTAAATGTTTGGTCTTTATTTATAGATTTTTAGGAAAGTGTGTCTTTGTTTGAAATAGATGATTGAAATATTTTTCCCAGTTTGTCACTTTCTTTAATATGTTTTATGAGATTTGTTTCTATCTAGAAAATTCCCATTTATCATTTTTAAATTATTTTCCTTTATAATCTCAAGGGCTGGGCTCTGTTTAGAAAGTGTTTCCCATATATGTAACTAGATTCTCTCATTTTTAACTTTTAAATTATTATTCACCTAGCATTTCATATTATGTAAGGAGTGAAGTGTGTGTGTGTGTGTATATATACACACACACACACACACACACACACACACACACATATATATATATATATATATATATATATATATATATAGTTTTAGGTGTACAAAACAATGTAATAGCTAGACATTTCACCCCTCACAAAGTGATAACCCCCCTCCCCCAATCTATTGCCCCTCTGACATCATATATATCTGTTGCAATTCCATGGACTATTTCCTATGCTGTATTCCATATCCTGTGACAATATATATATTAAATTATAGTTGACATACAATATTATTCAGCTTCAGCTTCAAGTGTACAGTGTATCAATGCATATTTTTGTTTGTATGTTCAACATGAGCCAGGAGGCTGAATGTCATATGTTATTATAAAACAACCCATTTCTTCTCTCCCTTAATTTTAAATGACCTGATAGTCACCTACATGAAAGTCAATTTCCTCTCTATACATTCTTTTAATATTCCTATATTGTAAATCTAAACAAGATACATTCATCCAAAATATCATCAAGTTAGCATAAGAACAGATAAACAGTCCACAAAATGTCTTCCACAATGTTTTGGAATCATAAGCTTACTGAAACTGTCATATTTTCTTTAAGAGAAAAATGTAGAAATAGCTAATCAATATCTGAATGTATAAGATGGCTATAAATCAATCATAGCTAATCAGAAGAATTCTGGAATGCACTCTGGAATTGATCACCTAAAAAAACATATTTAAACATAATTATATAAAACAAATCAATTTAATTCAATGTGGAAGAATTTAAATTGGATTTAACTAGTTTAAGTCCATGGATAACTGTATACTCATTTAAATTAAGTGCCTAGAGTTTAACGTTTCTCTTTTGAAACAAAGTCAAAAATACAAAAAAGTTAGTAAGCAAGATTATTTATACATTCACTTATCAATGAATTCATTAAGCTCTTATCAAGTACAGATCACTAAGTAAAATTATGTTAGATATTGTTGTCTATCAACAGTTTTATAATTTTTGCCTTCAAGAGTTGTATTATAGTAAAAGAAATAGTCATGTCTATCATAGGTGCGTTTTGTTCACAAACACTTGGTAAAAAACAATAATGCAAGATTTCTGCTAGAGAATGAAATGAATTTTGTTTCTTATTATAGAGCAGAAAGTTTTATACACATACACACACACACACACACACACACACACACACACA
>NW_017731703.1:1020501-1023207 GCF_001890085.2 Hipposideros armiger
TATATATATATATATTTATTTATAGTTGACATTCATTATTATGCAGTGTCAGTTTCAGATGCACACTTCAATGGTCAGGAATCTACATCGTCCATAAAGTGGTCTCCCTAATAAAACAAGTGTCCATCTGATATCCTACACAATCCCACCAACTGATTTTAATGTTATCACTTGGTTTTTTATTTTAAACTATTTGATTATAATATGTTTAGGTATGTTTTTCTTTGTATTTATCCCATTGGATTCACTGCAATATCAGCCAACTGATATGGGAAATTAACATCTATTATTTTTTCAAGCTTTGCTTCTATCCTACCTTTCTGTTGTCTTCTTCTGGGATCCTTTTTTGACCAATTTCCATGTATTTTTCCTGTATTGTTTGTTTTGTTTTGTTATATTTGTCTTCATTGTTCTCTCTGTGTTTCATTTTGCATATTTTTTTCTAACGATGTATCTGATTCCAATATATAGCCTATCCTATGTTTGGTCTGCTTTGAATCATATCCATGAGCGCCACGTGATTCTTCTTGATATAAATACATAAGCATTCTATTGATATCCATCTTTTAATTCACATTGTTTTACTTTTTCTCTCTGCTCTATAACTTATGAATCACAGATATGCTGAAGTCCTTATTGACTAACTGTAATTGTATCATCCGTGGGCCTGCTCTTACAATACAATATTTTATACTTTGTTACTTATAACTTTTTGTCATTCATGTAATTAGTAATTTCATATTGTATGTCATATGTTGGACATGATACATTGTGGAGACACTGTGTTATGTTGCCTTCTACTTCTCCAAGTGATATCTTTTACTCTGGGAGCATGTGCCTTAATTCTAGGATTTGGTCCTTATTTCTAGAGCATGGTCTTTCTGGTTTCCCCACTGAAAGCCCTGGGTACTCACCAAGGGATCTCTAACTGGCGTTGAACTCCCGTAGTTCTACAGAACCATGTATCTACTCAAATCTCTCTTGACTCCTTCTGGTTGTTCTCTGTTAAACATCCTGGAGTTTTACCCTTGGGGTTCACAGCTTAGCAATGAGCCAAAGACACAGAAATAATTTTATATACCTTATTGTGGCTCCTTCTCTCCTGTGCCTTTCATTTTGAATCCTTGTTCCCGAAACCCAAGCCATCAATATAGCAAAAATGAACTGCAATTTTGATTTTTCCACCCAATGATACTGCCACCTTCTTTTTGAATTCTATTTACTTGCACTGTGATTTGGGAAATGCTCCCACAGATAAAGCCAGGATGTAAGCCCAATGCCTCATTTTAATTTAATTTAAATGTGCTTCCTTCTCTCAAGTATGCTCAGCCTGTATTGTAAATTTCCTGCTGTCTGTTCTAGTTGTTTTATGTAGATTTTCATATGTGTGTGTGTGTGTGTGTGAGTGTGTGTGTGTGAGTGTGTGTGTGTGTGTGTGTGTGTATATATATATATATATATATATATATATATATATATATATTCAGTGTGACTGAGTGTATAAAGTACAGTAGCATCTGCTCTATCATGGGCAGAGCTGGGATGGGCTTCTTTTTTTAATTCTTAAAGATCATGAAATAAAGGCTTCCCTTGAAGAGGTGTGAAATACTGTCTAAACGTAATGGGAGCAACTCTGTAGGTGGAAGGAAGCAAAGTTTACTAACTCCAAATGAAAAATATGGCATAGATACATATTTCTTATCAAGCATCTCAGTATTTTCCAACTCCAGTGCTGTGGGATTTGTGCCAATTGGGGCAAAGGGAGGATTAATAGAAATGACATGAGACAAGGCGCTATACAAATCTCATCACCACTCTGCCCTGTTGAAAAGTCCTGACATGACACAATGACTCTTGAGTCGCTACTTAAGGATAATTGTCAAGGAAACCAACCATTAGCACTGGACTGTATAAGTAAGAATTATAAATCTTTATTGTGGTATTCCACTGAGATTTCAGGATTTATTTTGAAAACACTGAATATGCTAAAAGTACCCTTATTAATTCAGAAACTCAGATAAAATTATGGATACATTTGTTTCAATATGTAAGTGTATTTTCTTACTAGATGCAGAAAGTTCTAACGGTGTTGAGTATATTTTTTCAATAAGAAAATAGACAAAAATATGCTGAATATAATACACATTCTTTTTAAGCTCACATGGAACATTCCCCAAAATAGGCCATATTCTGGGCCATAAAGTACACTTTAATAAATTTAAAATAATAGAAATCACGCAATGTCTGCTCTCAGACTATAGGGAATTAAAAAAGAAATCAATAACAGAAAGATAGCTGGAAACTAAATAGAGAATGAACAACACCCTTCTAAGTAATATAGGGCTTAAAGAAGAAATCTAAGAAAAATTTAAAAATATGTAGAACTAAATAAAAATAGAAAACACAACTTATCAAAATTTGTGGGATACAGCAAAAGCAGTGCTTACAGGCAAAACTATAGAACTGAATGCATATATTAGAAAAGAAGAATTTTATATCAACAATCTTAGCTTCCTTTTAGGAACCTAGAAACAAAATAAATTAAATCCAAAATAAGCAGAAGAAAAGAGATAATAAAATTAGAGCAGAAATCAATGAAAGTGAAAACTGGTCTTTTGGAAAGAGCAATAAAAATAAATAAGCTTCTAGCTATAGTAACTAAGAAAAAAAGAGAGAAGACACCAATTACTAATATGAGAAGTGAGA
>NW_017731703.1:1023705-1028403 GCF_001890085.2 Hipposideros armiger
ACACACACACACACACACACACACACACACACACAGACAAGTAAGTTCCCAAACTCATCCTAGAAAAAGTGCTACGTACCTCGTTGCTGATTATCACTATGGCCACCTTCAAAGTACTCGCCTTGGGAAGCTGTGCACTCACACAAGTACCTAGCCCACCCTTTAAAGCAATTTTGGAACTCTTTTCTGGAATGGCCACCAGAGCTGTCATCATATTACATTTGATGTCCTGAATATCATCCAAATGTCTTCCTTTCAATATTTCCTTAATCTTTGGGTAAAGAAAGAAGTCATTAAACACCAGATCAAGTGAGTAGGGAAGGTGTTCCAGTACAGTTATTTGTTTACTGGCTAAAAACTCCCTCACAGACAGTGCCGTGTAACTGGTGCTTTGTCATGATGCAAGAGCCATGAATTGTTGGCGAAAAGTTCAGGTCGTTTTCATCTAATTTTTTTCATGCAGCCTTTTCAGCACGTCCAAATAGTAAACTTGGTTTACTGTCCAGTTGGTACAAATTCATAATGAATAATTCCTCTGATATAAAAAAAGTTTAGCAACATCATTGCAACAAGTTTTTGAACTTAATTATTAGACCATGTGTGTGTGCGCGTGTCTATATATAAAATTCAAAAATACACAATTTATATTAGTTTATATTGTTATATTAATTGCAACTTATATTTGTACAATTGATGCAACTGAAAGTTAGTGATAGGATTTACCTGGAAAAAAATGGGACCATTGAAGCACCTGTAATATTTCTAAGAAGGATAATACATGCCTAGTGTAAAATTACTAAACTAGGAATTAAAGTCTCAAAATGCAATACAGGTTGTCACGTAACTATTTATGCAGTTTTTGCAGCAGCAGATCGAGATTTTAAAGGGAATGGATGCCCAGTTGGCTCTAATTCAAAGAATTATCAGAAATTTATATCTTAAAACAAACCACCTCCAAATGTTTTTAGTTGTGGAAAATGTTTTGAACTATCTTCAATCATTCCATTTTTCTGAGTACTGATCAATTTTTTTTTTCATCCTGTAAACATAAGTGATTCTCATATGAACATACTTAGGATATTCAGTGTCTTTCATTTGAACTCTGCCTTTTTCTTTTCCCTGGGCTAAATTTGCATAATCAGCTAAAAGGGCTCTTCATTAGAAAAAAATGTTTTATATTAAAAAAAATGAAAATATCCACAAAACCCCATATTTTAAATACACATAATGAATTCTTCAGTGTTTCTGTTCAAAAGAATCACCATGTAACACTGATGATATTGCAATTTGAGTGATGTCTCAAATTACTTTCATAAATTTCAATCTAAGTAGAAGTATCAGGCTAAAGAATTCTCAAAATCAATTATACCCCAAGAAGGGCCCTTGAAATCTATATATTAAGAGGCTATATTTTCTTTAAGAGAGAGATTGGATAAGGAAGGTAAAATTCAAAAGAAAAAGCATCAAGAAATTATAGTTTACCTATCCCTAGGTAAAGTAGTCTTAGCTAGTAGCCTGCTAGCTAGAGTAGTCTTAGGAAAACAGATAATGAGATGGAATTTATTGAATTTATAGTCAATAAAATTAACACAGCTTGGAAATTAAAGATAACATAGCTGAAACTGTCAAACTTGGCACTGTCTCAATATGGAGCCTCAGTAGTGAGCATTATAAATATACTCATATGCCCTGGATGTTAAGTGCTTTTAAAAGTCAAAATTTATGCAAGGTTTTCCAGGGTTAAGCAGAAATCTTTTATTATCAGTGAGAAAATCCCTGAAATAGATGCCATTGGCTCAAATACTACCAAGATCAAAGAGAAAAATTAAACAGTAATAGAGAAATTACAATTTCAAGAAAACCTCAGGAAACGTAGCTGATCTTCCCAGGCCAGTAGCATTGATTTAGGTCCCTAACACCAGAGGTTTGAATTCTTTAACTAGTTTTCTAAAATAACTCTCAAGCTCTTTTCTCTTGACTCCTTTCTCTGACTGTTTTTGCTTTCTCAGACTCTAATTTATCTTGCACACTATCTCTGGATTAATCTCCCTTAGGTCCTTTCATTCTATTAGTGTTCAGAAAATCTACAACAGCTCCCAGTCGACTTCCTAAGCAGATTTAAACTTCTCTCCTTGTTTTTTTCAGATTTTCTGCAATTTTTCTACTTCCCATTGAGACAAGACTATTTTATATTACTCCCAACTATGGACCTTTCTCTAGAGACCGTATCACCATTTATTTATACCATGTGGTTGCTTATAGTAGTAACATCGCTCAACTTCCTTCTATCCTGAAATACCGTGCAATCTTCTTCACGAGCTGAAATCAGTCCTATCCATTCCTTAAGCTTCAGCTTAAATCCTGATTTATTGACACTTTTCATGCGTATTGTTTACTTGGGCATACACTGATTAATCCCAGCTCTAAATTCTTACAGAAGTATTTTTTTCTCCAAGTAATTTATAACTTAGGTGTCTATTATTGTGTGTTTTTCATTAACTTTCATGGGCATTGAGTCTTAAAAAATCCATAAGATAGTAAGCTACTTGGAAGCATGGATCACATATTACATTTTGATATTATGGTGAATGGATAGACAGAAAATCTGCCTCATTTCATAAAAAGGGGAGTTCAGGGAGTCCTATTAAGATATATATTGTACAGGAAGGAAACGATATAAAAATAAGTGAAGGAATTGAGGATAAAAGCAGTGTATTAATTTCCCAGGGCTACAATAGCCAAGTACCACAAACTGGGTGTCTTAAATTTATGCTCTCACAGTTCTGAATGCCAAAGTCTGAAATCAAGGTGTCAGCAGGCCCATGAGTAAAATTCTTCCTTGCCTCTTCCTAGTTTTTGGTGGTGGCTGACAATTTTTGTCATTCCTTGTCTTGCAGCTGCATCACTCCAATCTTTGCCTCTTTTGTACATGGCATACTCCCTATGTATCTGTTTTTACACATCATCTTCCCTCTCATTATAAGGACACCAGTCATATTAAATCAGGGGCCCACCCTACTCCAGTATGATTTAATTTAACTAATTACATCTGCAACAACCCTATTTGTAAATAAGGTCGCATTCTG
The DNA here is from genome assembly GCF_001890085.2 of Hipposideros armiger. Taxonomy (NCBI): domain Eukaryota; kingdom Metazoa; phylum Chordata; class Mammalia; order Chiroptera; family Hipposideridae; genus Hipposideros; species Hipposideros armiger. The sequence continues at coordinate 1,026,792 of NW_017731703.1, forward strand.
CATTCTCAGGTAATTAAGTTTAGAGCTTTAACATATCTTTTGGGAACACAGACCAACCCATAACAAACTGTAAAAACGAAGATGCAAAGTGAGTCTGAATTTACTACTTAGGATACATGCTGAGAAGTCTAGCATGCTTGTAATAGATGGACAGCATATTTACTTCTAAAAATAATGAGGAAAATGATCAATACCTTGATTCCGAGTTTGTTAAGATTTAAGCCAACAATTACTAAAGGAAAACACAGAAATTTGTGCATTGATCCCAAGGGAAATTTATTCTGAGAGAGCTGGTGAAATAGAATAGTGAATGATCTAGAAAATAATATCAATAAAACTGTATGTAATATACGTGATTTTTTATAACAACTGATTAGATTTGTTTTTCTCAAATATATACAGTTCAGTAAAATTAATCACGGGCAGGATGAGGGTAATAATCCCGGGAAATATAACAGTGTCAATGTTTGCAAATTTTGATGTTATAATTTAATCAAGGAATTGATATCCCTCTATTCTAGAATATCTATCACAAATTAGAATACCAAATTTTATGGAGGTACATCAGGTCGAAATCTATTTTTTATAAGTTTTAGAACTTTTACTTGGAGTTTTTTAGTACTTGAACTGAAATACTTCTTTCTTACATGCTAGTCTTAGAAGATAGTATATAGTGTATATACATTTTAGGAAATTCTTCTGTAATGTAAAATCACATATCCAACTTTTTAACTGAAATCTCCATTGGGATGTATCACCAAAATCTAATGTTGAATATGTCCCTAAGATAACTATATCACCTGCCAATGTTCTTATTTTTCACAGTACAGATAATCTGTTTTTTTGCTCTCCCATACATTTCCTGAACTTTCCTAGCCCTACTCCATATGGGATGGGGGACAAGTGGGGAGCAATCCAGCAAACTATGTTTTCCCAACTTCTATACTAATTGAATTTAGTTTACATATCTTTCTATTTTTTTCTGACTTCCATTTTTTATGAACATCATAGTTATCATATCAGCTATATATATTTTTTCTATTAAATGTCATATAACTTTTTCCCCTCCCAACTAATATTTTTGCAATATTTATTTATTTATATTAGTTTCAGATGTACAAAACAATGTAATAGATATTTACACCCCTCACAAAGTGATAACCCCTCTTCCCCAATCTACCACCCCTCTGACATTGTATATAGCTGTTACAGTTCCAGTGATTGTATTCCTTATGGTGTACTCCACATCCTGTGACTATATATATATATATATAATTATAGTTGACATTCACTATTATGCAGTGTCAGTTTCAGATGCACACTTCAGTGGTCAGGAATCTACATCGTCCATAAAGTGGTCTCCCTAATAAAACAAGTGTCCATCTGATATCCTCCACAATCCCACCAACTGATTTTAATGTTATCACTTGGTTTTTTATTTTAAACAATTTGATTATAATATGTTTAGGTATGTTTTTCTTTGTATTTATCCCATTGGATTCACTGCAATATCAGCTAACTGATATGGGAAATTAACATCTATTATTTTTTCAAGCTTTGCTTCTATCCTACCTTTCTGTTGTCTTCTTCTGGGATCCTTTTTTGACCAATT
>NW_017731703.1:1033318-1034348 GCF_001890085.2 Hipposideros armiger
GGTCACCAGATCTACTCAATAATAGGATTTTAAGAAATTATAATTTGCAATGTAGAGCGAGTCAGATATTCAAATACATCCTAAAGATAAAAAGAAATTGCAAGGCATTGCTTCAACAACACACATACGAAAATTGGAGTGATGCAGAAAAGATTAGCACTGACCCTGTGCAAAGATGACATGTGAATTAGTGAAGCATTTCATATTTTTCTGTACACTTAAAAATAGTTAAAGTGATAATTTTATGTTATGTAAATTTTACAATAAAAATAAATAGATAGATATAAAAATAAATTAAAATAATATGGAAAGTAAAATAAAGATGTGCAAGGACATTTTTAAACTATTTCAGTAATCTTAATTTTAGTAAATATATTTGTATCAATATCATTATGCATTTACATCGATACTAAAAAAAAGCTAGCTGGTTAGAGCAATCTCAATAAGAACAATAAGAATGAAAACTAGATATGATGTACCTCTTCATATGATATAATTGGAAGCTGATAACTCTACCTCTGCAGTATTACCGTCAAACAATAGAACAAATTTGATCAGCCTTCTAAATATAAGTGCATTTTATAGGAAATAAAGTGGTATGCAGACCACTTTAAGTGATACAAAGGGATGCAATAAGCAAAATCCAGAATGTGCAAAATTATATAGGATCATGCCCTTGGTTTCTTTACTGGAAAAAAAAAGGGGGGGGGATGGGAAGCAATTTAAAATAAATTAAATGCAATTTAAACTATACTTGTAAAATGCATTGTGTGCACTTTGTTTCCTGATTCAAACAAATTGATTGTAAGTTAAAAACACTATAAGATGTTGGAGGTCATATGAATACTGTGTATTTCATAACATAAAGAATTATACTTAATTACTATAGGAATGATAAAAATATTGGAATTATAATTTTTTTTAGTCAACATTTTTTTCTTTTAATTATTTTTTATTATGAAATACACATTTTTTAGAACTAGTTTCCGCTGTACAACACAGTGAAATAGTTATACTTTTTACCCCTCAA
>NW_017731703.1:1034653-1035554 GCF_001890085.2 Hipposideros armiger
TGAGGGAAAAATCATCATTTATAATTATAGGGCGGTGAATGAGAAGAAACAATGAAAAAGAACCTAAGCTTATGCATGCATAATTTGCCTCCTCTTACAATCTTTTCATTTATATTGCTTTACCCACTGTCCAATATCCTCATGCCTTCCTATTTTAAAATGTACATGGCTGGACATATAGAAAACTGTTAACCAAAAAAAGTTGGTCAAATCCTTTTGCCATAAAGTAAGCATTTTTTTTTTTTTTATGTAAACTGACCTTAAGGATTAGGCATTAAATGCCAGGTACCTTTTTTAGTAATTTGCTACTTACTCTTCACTGGGGACAAATGTGACCTCATCCTATGTTCTAAATAACACAACAGTGCCCTAGTGATTAATGCATCAAGTCAGATGGGAGAAAAACATAGGTCTCTGCACTTTTAACAACCTGCTCAGCCCTAAACCAGTTGGTTACCAAGGGATTTAAAGGCAAAGGGTAAAAAAAATATCAATTGTTTAAGCATGGTGGCCAATAAATTAAATAAAACTAATTGTATGTTTATCTTACTAACACAGAGATAACAGTCTCCTGACAATGTTTATCTTTTATGCTCTGTTAAGGTATAATAAACATCTAAACGTTTTTTTCTCCACTTTAAGTGTATAGTTCAAGAGATTGGGCAACGTTTAACTACCACACAGTCAAGGTTTAGGACACTCCCATCATCACAAAAGCTCCCTGTTCCACTAATCAGTTCCACTTATCCTTGCTTCTAAACAGTCACTGATCTTCCAGAAAGCAAACTATGACTTTGCTTTTTATAGAATTTCACATAAACTTCATACTAAACCATAGAGCTTGTAGTCTTTATTGAGTGCCTTCTTTTACATATAGCTCTTAACTACATAATACTGGAAA
>NW_017731703.1:1036739-1037579 GCF_001890085.2 Hipposideros armiger
CATTCTAAAACTTAGTGGCTTATACCAATAAGGTTGATGACAAAAGAAAACAAACAAACAAACAAACGAACAAACAAGTTAAAACACACAAATACCCAAACCTCACTCAAGAAGATATAAAGAGCTCAGATAGTCCTATATCTATTAAGAAATTATATTCATAGTTAAAACTTTCCAAAAAAGAAAACTAATGATTCAAATGGTTTTATTAATGAATCCTACAAAATATGAACAGAAGAAATACCAATTCAAGAAAGAGAGAAAGAAAGGAAGGAAGGAAGGAAGGAAGGAAGGAAGGAAGGAAAAAACCATTTCTAGAAAATGGAGTAAAGTGTACCTTCCATCTCTTTTAATGAGGCCAGTGTTATAGTGATACCAAAAACAGACAATGATATTATAATAAAAGAAAACTACAAACCAATATCCCTCATGCACATGGATATAAAAATTCTTTAAACATATTAGCAAACTAAATCCAGTATATGTAGGCAGGATAATATATTATGATAAGTGAGATTAATCCTGGGAATGTGTAGCTGTTTCCAGATAGGATTAGCATTTGAATCAGTAGACTGACTAAAGCAGATTGCCCTCCCTAATGCTTGGCTGTCATCTAATCCTTTGAGGGACTCTATAAAACAAAAAGGTGGGGAGGAAGAATTTACTTTCTATGATAAACTATTTAGCTGGAATATCAGGCTTCTGCCCAGGGACTAGCATTTACACCAATAGTTCCCTGGTTCTCAGGCTCTCAGGTTCAAACCAAACTAACTATATAACCAGCACTTCTTGGTCTTGAGCTTGCAAAGAACAGACTATGGGACTTTTCAGCCTCTCTAA
>NW_017731703.1:1038599-1041516 GCF_001890085.2 Hipposideros armiger
AAATCCCAAAGAATCTATGAAAATAAGTATATTTAGCTGGTTATCGAACACCAGTCAGCATACTAAAACCAATTGTCTTTAAATAAGCTAGCAATAAGCAATTACATATTGAAATTTTAAAAAATACCATTTATAATACCACTAAAATATAAAATAGGGATAAATCTTTTAAAAATGGGCACAATTTGTATAATAAAAAATGTACCACATTGTTGATAAATATCAAAGAAAGCCTAAGTAAATGGAGTCATATATCATGTTTACTAATTGAAAGACAAAATTGTCAAGATGTAAATTCTTCTCAAATTTATATATAGTTTGAACACAATTCCAAAGAAAGTCCTACAAGGCTACTCTGAAGAAATTCATATGCTGATTCTAAACTTTATTTTAAAAAGCAAAAGATCAAAAATTGCCTAAACAACTTTGAATACGAAAATGTTGGCAGACTCATACTACAGATTTCAAGATTTTCTATCAAGCTACAGTAGTCATATAAGTAGCATTGGTAAAATTATAGTTGCATATTAATGGAACAGAAAAAAATGTGCAGAAATAGACTAGCATGCATATGAGAAAATATTTTGACATGTTGGCAATGTAACTCAGGATAGAAATACTTTATTAGTTAGTAGTGTTGAAACAATTACAAATCTATGTGCAATGAAAATAGTAATGTAAATGTAAAAGTAAAAGCTAAAACTGAAAATTTCTATCTAGAAGAAAACAAAGAACAAAATCTCTGTGACATTGAGATAGACAAGTCATTTTTAGATAGTGCATATAAAACCTGATCTTTGTATAATAGTGTTAAAAAAAAGGCAAACCATAGTCTCAGAGAAAATATTTACAAAATACATTTAATAAAGTACTGGTAACAAGAACATACAAAGAAATTTGAAGAAAACTCTGATAAGGAAAGAATTAACTCAATTAAAATGGGTAAAATATATGAAAAGATAGCTAATTACAGAAGAGAGAGAATTTAATATAAGCACATCTAAAAATGTTCAATATCATTAGTCATTAGGCAAATGGTATTAAAACCACAGTGAGATAGACAACATATCTTATTGAAATGGCCGGAAGAGAAAAAAAGCAATGAAAAGAAACAAGAAAAAACCTGACAAGAGCAAGTGCTGGTAAATAGGAAAAAGCAACTAGAACTCTAATAAAGCATATACTAGATGCAAAATAAATTAAAACTGTAGTTACACAAATGCCTGTATTAAAATGATTATAGTGGCTGTATTCATAATCACCAAACCCTGGAAACAACATAAATGTCCACTGATTGTTTATTATTCACACTATGACGTGAATGAATCTCAAAAGCAGTATCCTAAGTGAACTTAGGAACAGAGTCAAAAGAATACATGTTGTATGATTCCATTTATAAGACAGTTTAGAAATGGTCAAACTATAGGGGTAGAAATGAGATCAATATTTGCCAAGGGCAAAAGCAGTGGCTTTTGCTTGATTACAAATGGACACAAGGAAACTCTTTGGGGTGATAGAAATAGTCTATACCATCATTGTGGTGTTGCTTATGTGATTTTGGAAGTTGGTCAAATTGCACAGACCTGCACACCTAAAATAGGTGTTTTATTCTTTTTATTCTGCAGTAATACATCAATAAACCTGAAAAAAGTTACAAAATTGCTTAAAACCACAATAATAATTAAGTATTTCTCATGTTCCTATGTGTTATCTGGAAGTTCCCTTTGACCGCACTGGGCTACATTGATATTTGCTAGACTATCTAATGTGCCTGAGGTCAGCGTGGTAGAGCAGGCAGAGCTAACTAGTCTAGACGAAATTACCTGGGATGGCTCTGCTGTATGTGTTTTGTCATTTGCAGCAGTGTTTCACATGACATTCTCAGGGTTTCCAGACAGAGTGGAAATGTCTTGAATATCTTGTGGCCAAGGCTTGGATCTGGCACACCATCAGGCCTGCTCCATTTTATTGCCCTCAGTAAATTTTAAGGTCGAGCACAAATCCAAGAGGGGGTGATACACTCTGCCTCTTTATTGGATTGAATAACTTTTACAGTCTACCAAAATGAGTGAATAAATATGTCATCAACCTGTGTTTCATCATTTAAACTTTTAAAGCTTCCTGTCATTTTTTTTCATGCAAGAATATATTAAAAAATAAAATCTTGGACAAGCTCTAATCAAAGGCTATATAATAAACCCTAGAACTGGGGTTATTTAGTAAATTTAGTCAGGATCAATAACTAACTTGTGGCAAGTTAGTCCACATTTAAAATAAGACAGGTTTGTATAACACATATTTGTTTATAGATAAATTGTCCACGTTTAAAATAAGACAGTTTTGTATAACACATATTTGTTTATAGATAAATTGTTTTAGCAGAAACCTTTCAAAGGGAAGCAGACAGACAGCATAATAAATAACTTTAATAAAAGTAAATTATTATATGAAATACAGCAAGCCCAGAGAGTATATACAATAACATTTACATTAAGTTGAAAAAAATCATGAAAAAAAACTTTGCCACATATAATTTGTGTCACTGTGAGAATTCCTAAAATGCAAAGTTAGTTTTTAATTAGATAATATGTATGAAACAAAATAAAACTACATGCTTATATAGTCCTTACTATTGGCAAAGTATATTTTACCTAATTTACATATACTGCATGAGTTTTTTATTAGTTTATTGGGATGACAATAGTTAGTAAAGTCACATAGGTTTCAAATGTACAATTCTGTACTACATCATCTATATATCACATTGTATGTTCACCACCCAAAGTCAGCTCTCCCTCCAGCACCATATATTTGATTCCATTTACCCTCATCTACCACACCCCTCCCCTCCCCGCTTACCCTCTTTTGACCACTAAACAATTGTCTGTGTCTATCAGTTTTTGTTTCTTTATTTGTC
>NW_017731703.1:1042821-1046805 GCF_001890085.2 Hipposideros armiger
TTTTAAAGCATGTATTACCTTCAGTCTAAGTGATTCCACTCCAGAAACATAGCAGGCCATACCTTATCTCCAGGTAGAGATAAGAGGTATTTTAATATCTAAAAGACTTATTGTTATTTATTAGTTTCCAAAATGCAAACTGATAAAGGCTATCATTAAATGAAAGAAAACTGGCTGCTTCCTCCTCTTCTACGCAGAAGAAGGACCTTTTGTGGACAAGGTATAGAGACTAAGGAGACATACATAAAGTATAACTCCATCTCCCAGTATACAAGTACAGAGACGTATGTTATGTAGTAGAAATACACTGTATCAAAGAAAAGACAGACTTCATGTCTTTTAGTTTGCACTAAGATGTTCGAAGGAATGGACCTGAACAGACCTTAACAATAGCTAAGGTGTAGTCTTCTTCAATAACTCAAGTTGGTTCCACAGTGGATTAAAAGTTCTTCAGCCACAAAGGACATAAAAACTTCCCTGGGTGCTACAGCCTGCTTAAGAGAAGGGCAGTTTCTTTTAACTGGAGTTTAGCTTGCCCTCATGTCAAGCTGGTGAATCTTAGGAGAATAAGAATAAAATATGCTTTCTTCCTAGTTCAAAATGAGGCTTAGTATAGAGTGCTTCAAAATTTCATTGATATTGCCTGAAAAATAATTGATTGAAGAAGTTGAAAAATATAAAAAAAAAATAAACTATTCAGGAAAAAGACTTTTGTTTGACAAAGGACAACTAACAATACATAAGAATGGCTTCATTAAATACATCAATAACAAGCTAAAAGCCCAAGCTGTAGGCCTTGTACTGCATGCCAAAAGGCTTCAAATGCATCAAATGACAGTATGTTTTCAGTATTAGTGTAAACTGGATTTGGTCCTATCCTAGCTAAGATGAGCGAGCTTCCTCATTCATTTGAGGAAGAGTTCACATGTATCCCACAATCTTTTTATTTCCCCCAATGATCATTCGAAATGGTCTTTCAAAAGAGAGTATATTCCTGGTGAAATTAGTTCCCAACAATAAAATATTCTTTGCATTTTTAAATTTCACATGAGAAACTCACTGCAAAAGAAAAAAGGAGGCCTTAGAAATTTGCTGTTTTGGTCTTCAAATTAGGCTTCAGTTTGAACCATTCATTGCTCAATTTGTGAATATGTTATTAACAGTAAATGGACTTGATAACAAGGTCCTCTTGTGTAATAAGGCTCTTGCTTAGGATTAATTAGCTTTCTAATAGATTTTCTTGGTATTTAGATGCAATTTTGAAATTTTCTGCTTTAAGTAGCACAAATTTAGCAATAAATAGTTTAAATTTTGAAATACAAAGTATATGTATTCAACTGTCATAAAGGAATTCAAGGAAATACCATAATTTCATAATCACTTTAAAATGTTTAACAAATTATTTGAAAATATATTTATTTTTCAAACATTTTTATAATGGAAAAATTTTACCCTTTCAAAAGTAGAAAAAAGAGCATATAAACCATCATCCAGGAGGCAAATGACCAATTCATAGTCAATCTTTTTAAAACTATACTCCACCAACTTTTGCTATATTATTTTGAAACAAAACATATCATCATATTTTGTCATATAAATATTATAGTCCATAATGTAATTAAAATGTCACCTTTTTCAAGGCTTTTGAAAATATTAACAGTTTATAGAATTTTCCAGAAATACAGAAGGGCATTTATTTAATTCAATGAAAATAAATTACTAAGATAATTTATAATATATAGTAAGAAATTAAAATATTTTTACATAGGTCAATCTCTAAACTATAAACAAGAGAAACGTGATGAATAAACTACTAATCAAAACAAACTTAACAGCCTTCAAAGGAAAAAAAAAACAGCTCAAAAGTAAAACTTACAATGTCTAATACCCAATCAAAAATTATTAAATTTACAAAGAAGTAGAAAAATATGACCATTAACTAGGAAAAAAATCAGTCAACAGGAAGTGAGGCAGAAATTACAGAAATGATGTGTATAGGATATAAGATGTTAAATAGGTATTATAAGTGTGCTCAAGTATATGAAGAAAAACTTGAACATGATGAGGGAAGTAGAATATATAAAAGAATTAAATAAAACTGGTTGAAATAAAAAACAAAATATCTGAAATAAAAATTTAACAGGTTAGGTATTCTTATTATGTACATCTGTATTACAAATTACCCAACTCAATGGTTTAAAATAACCACAAATATTTTATTATGTCCCAGTTCCTGTGCATCAGACATTCAGGGATTGATTTGTTGTTCTGGTTTGAGATAAATCATGAGGTCGCAATAAGGTAGGGACTGGGGATGAAATAGTGGGAGTAGGGAAGAGGTGTGCTAAAGCAGCTGGGGAATGGCGGGCATCTCTTTCACTTCCTGTGGTCTTAGATTCTCTCAATGTTGCCTTTCTGTCTGACCTAGTCTGGGTGGCCTTACAACATGGAAAGCCTTAGTGCAAATGGATGGTTTACAAAGCAGCTTAGAATTCCAGCGTAACTGTTCCAGCCTTCAAGAGAAAAGTTGCGCCACAGTTATTACCTGGCCTAGGAAGGCACACATAGGCACTATCCGCCATAGCCTACCATCTTCGCTGACTCAAGGGGCAGGGGATAGAAGCTATAAACCCCACCACTTGAAGGGAAGAATGTCAAAGCACCATGTAAGAAGAAATATAGTTATGGCCATCTTTAAAATATATAGTCTGCTGGTCTGTCTTCTCACATGAAAACATACTTATACTTTACCCTGACGGCATAGTCTTTTCTTATTCCAGCATCAGCTTGTGGTTTTGGATCTCCATAGCTAAATTATGTTCAGGTTCAGATGAGCACATTTAGGTGCAATTTCATGGGTATAGCTCCTTAAATATCATTTCTTTAAATCTGAAGACCTGTGAAACTGAAGAGACAAGTGGCATAACTTCTACTGCCACCTCCAACCTATAATACAATGGTGAGACAGGAATAGAAAAACCACCATATATTCTCCTGAACAAAAAAGAAGGAAATGGGCACATGAGAGACACTTGCCCATAGCAATACCGAAATCCTGCTGGAAGTACATGCCAGCTCCTTCATGTGGTTATTCTCCATGGCGCTTGGTTATGCATTTTGGTAATTTGTTTTGTCCTCTGAATTATTATTTTCCATAGAAAGTAGGCAGTGTTTGAACCCATGCCGTTTTCTCAGCTTGCTTCCTTCCTGTAGTAATTTGATGATCCAAGGGCCTCTTTTCATTATTTTACTTACTTTGTCACTTTAAATCTAAGTTGTTATAATCTTTTTTAAAAATTCTGTAGATTGTGTGTGTGTTGATTTATAATCCTAAACACTTTATTGGAAAAAGGTACACATACAAATATCTTCAAAGGAGCTGTTCTCTACTTTGGGGCTCTCTGAGAGTCTGCTATAAAACAACCCACACCTAGATTCTTAAAAGTGCCTGTTGTTTAACACATACGGTCTATAAAGCATTCCTTAGATCCTTAGATCTTTAGTCGATTTGAAAAGGGTTTATAAGATACTACTTTACATTTTTATAAGGACTTAATAAAGGATCTAACAGGCACAAACTAGATTTAAAGATTTCCCCTCAAGCATTTATTAATGTGAAAATGTTTTGTTCTTTTGTTGTTGTTGTTGCTGTGATTTGTTTTCCTAGCTGTAGACATAGGGGTTGAGAAACAGTTGTATTTTTTTTTAATACAGGGAATAATAGCTCTTTTTTATTTAAATATTCTTTAGCTCACCTCTCTCTTCTTGCATTTTATCACATACAATAGTAAGAAGAGGCTACATGTAACCTTTGGTATTCTGCTTGGAAATAATCTTAGCCAAATCATCTAGTCTTATTGCATTTTCTAATTTCTATTTTTACTGCAGTGTTTGACAGTGCTATCAAATGTCCACTGTTACATATTTCCACCAACTCCAATATTTTCCTAACATTCCTTTTAAGCCCTCACTGACAATCTTCTT
>NW_017731703.1:1047890-1051317 GCF_001890085.2 Hipposideros armiger
GTGGCTTGAACAAATTTAAATGAGATAAAAGTTAGAAATCTGATATTACCTGATTTCAAAGGCTTACTATAAATTTATAAAATCATGACAATGTGATTTAGTGTAGATAAATAAAATAGAAGATGTTGTCAAAAAATAGAGACACTCAGATACATACAATCAATTGATTTTCAACATACTTGTCAAAATAATTCAGAAGTATAAAATAATTTTTCAACAGATGGTAATAACTTGATGCCTGTACTAAAAAAAAAGAAAGGAAAGATAAAGAACATTATTGTTATCTCACATTGTACACAAAACTGAAATGGATCATGTATGCCACTGTAAAGGTAAAAGTAAAATTTATTAAAGAAAACATCAGAGAAAATATTCACAGATAGGCAAAGATTTCTTAGACAAGTCACAAAGTACACTAACTGCAATAGAAAAAAACAACATAGAAATAATATACTGCAATAAAGGAAGAGCAAATTTAATCCAACAATATATAAAAAGACAAAGAATTATTTCTTAAGAGGGATTCATTCCAAGATTGAAAGTTTGCTTTAACATTCAAATTCTGTTCATTTAATTATGCAAATTATATCTCAAATAATGTGAGGGGAAAAATATTTTACAACATTCAACACCCATTGATTTAAAAAAGAAATTATCAGTAAACAGTAATAGAATAAAACTTTCTCAGTGTCATAAGTGGCATATAAAATAGGACTTAGTGGTGAAAGACTGAACACTTTCTTGTTAAGATTTGGAACAAGTCAGTGATGAGTGGAGACAATCTCAAATTCACCCAAAATGTAGCCCTGATCAAGGCTGCTGTGCGGGTGTTAGCCTCTTGGTTAGAGGATACTGAATGTACATTCAGGTACCAGATATAATTCCATTGCTCTGGGCAATATATCCTTTTCTAACCCAATCAGAAAATAAATCAAAATAGTACACCTGCAATGGAATGACAAAAATATACAGTTTAGTTTTGCCCAGAGTTATGATAATTCTCATGCCCTTTGTCATAAGCTAGTACAAAAAGGTTTGTGCCATATAGACATCCTATGGGACAGCATATTGGTACATCACATCTATCAGACCATGCTTATGTTGATTAGATAGGATGGGCAAGAACAGAAAGAAAACTATACACACATAAATTTGAACAACAATGCTTATAGAAGTTTTCTTCATAATAGTTAAAAAACTGAGACCAACCCAGATGTATATCTATAGCAAAATAGGTAAAAATAAAACAAAAAGTATTCAATGGAATAATGCTCATGAAATACGCACAACATGAATGCATCTCAAAAAAACAAAACAAAACATATTGATAATTGAAAGGAGCCAGACAGAAAAGCCTATGTGTTATATTATTCAGTTTATATGATGTTCAAGCACAAGCAAAGATATTTAATGGTAAATGAAACCAGAACTGTGGTTGCCTGGGGATGGGGAGTATAAACTGACTGGGAATTGACATAAGAGATCTTGCTAATGAAAATGTTCTATACTTAGACAGATGTTTGGGTTATATTAGTGTATAAAATTGTGAATACTCATGGAACTTTACACTTAACATATGTACCTTTCAGTTTATGTGAATTATACATACTCATTCAAAATATAATCACTAAGTGTGATCTTGACTAATATGGCAAGTGCAGTATAACTGTAAATTTCTGAAGAATGAGATAGGAAATGTGTAATAATTTATTCTTCCTCCTTCACATAGCATATTAGAATGTTGACTTTTTAAAATAAACTTTTTAAAGAAGAATAATTCTTTCATAAGTAAATACAATATGAAAAAATCAATTCACCCTAACAAGATTGAAATGGTATATTTTTAACTATAATTAAGTGATGACCTTGACAAAACACAAATTTTTCATAGTTCTTTTCAATGTCTCTGGAGGCCCCAATTCACTTTAAATGTCTAATTAAAGTAATAAGGAAAATAACATTTTTCAATGTACTGTAATTTGCAGAGACATTTCAATAAAATACACAAAAAGTCTAATAGTATGTTTAACGGTTAATTTATGATTTCTCATCAATAGTTTATAGACAAATGATCCTGCTCCTCCCCTGTCATTTCAAATAAAGTTAGGCCAAAAATTGTAAGAGAAAATAGTCATTACAGCTTTCTTTCTCTCTGTTTTCAATAAAATGTTGAGGAACTCCCAAAAACATCTTTATCCCTTTAGTGCTTGTTAATTCTTTGAAAGTTGTTTCTCTTCCCCCTTTCAGGCTGTCATTTTGACAAATTTTTCTCATTTACTCCCCTTTTCAGAGCTGGGGTCACACTCTATTCAGTAGGTACTTGAGTAAATTAGAATCTTTTTTGTTTGTTTGTTTATATTCTTTTTTTTATTGTTAGTTTCAGGTGTATAGAACAATGCAATAGTTATCCTTTTCACCCTTCAGACAGAAGCAACTNATCACATCTTCTTTATCTAATCATCTTTCAAAGGACACTTTGGTTGTTTCCATGTTAACCTAGAAGAAATGGACAAGTTCTTAGAAACATATAGCCTTCCTATACTACTTAATTTTAATCCTGATAATATTGCTTGTGATATGTACAAAAACCCCTATTTTACATATAAGAAAATAGAACCTAAGAGAAGTTAATAACTCATCCATCTAACATCTACTATGTGACAGAGTCAGGATTCGAACCTAGGCAGCCTGGCTCCAGATTAAAAGCCTATTTTAGGAGAACCTAAAGTAAAGATTTATTTGGAAATATTATCTTAGGGAGCAAAGGTTTGAGAATTTGGGGGAGGTGGAAGTGGGTGGGACAGATCATTGTGAAACAGGAAAGGAGGTTGCCTCCAGAATAATGCATTATTGGGTAGCTACCTGTGTAGGTGGCTGGCATTGATATGGGAGTACCCTCAGGTCTCCCTTTCACTGGGACAAGGAGAGGCATTTGATGCACTATCTCCCAGCCCTCATTGGTCAAGGATGGTTCCAAGGGTGTTCATGCTTCTTGGGTAGCTCATGAGTGAGTCCCAGCAATTTCCTAAAGGCATGACAAACTGGAGAGGTACATGACATAGGCCCTTGATGAGACAAAGTAAGGTTACATTTAAGCAAAACTAAAGTTTTTGTTCATCTGAGTGACTTACAATAGTAGCTGGAGCAGGAAGTATGGCCTTGAAGTGGGGTATAGACAAAAACAAGAACTTAAATTGCTTTTAAATTTAGAATATAAAAAGGTGATCTAAAATGATAGTTATCCCGCTATTTTCACAAGCACCCTTTAAAATAAGATCCATGATAAAAGTGTGTTAAGTGCATACATCATATTGATTATTAAATGTAAATAAAGTTACATAGTTATTTTCTTATAGACTTTTCCAAATTTCTCATTCAACATGCAAATAATTTGGAACTAAAATTAGTCATGAAATATTGCCTGCCT
>NW_017731703.1:1052308-1053223 GCF_001890085.2 Hipposideros armiger
CTCACTAGGTGTCCACTCACATTCTCCTTGAGACCTTTTATAATTTTATTTTGAGTCTAAAGGCCATTCATGGTTTTACCTGCTTCTTGACCCCAGAATCTATGCCAAAAATTTTAGATATTTTTTAAGACAGGATTCCATATCCAGGCATAACTTGTGTGTTCTGCTTAATGATCGGAGTGTAACAAACTATTTTAAAACTCTGGCACTTAAAGAAAAATTATAATTTTTCAAATTTGCCTGAATCAAGAATTCAGGGGCTGGCTGAGTGGCGCATTGATTAAGAGTTGGCTTGGGATGCCAGCTCTGAGCAGCAGGGCCCCAGTTCAGGTCCCACATGAGGGCCAGTGACGCTGCACCTCTACAGCTAAGATGGTGAACAACAGCTCAACCTGGAGCTGGTTGCTTAAGTTGCCAGCAATGGCATAGGCTGCAGTGGAGCTTGCCGGCAGCAGTGGGCATGAGCTTTCGTGAGCTGCCATGAGCCCCCTTGAGTGGCTGTCCAATGGTCAGTGAGCGACTGCATCTCCCAGGAAGAGCACAATGATAATACCAACATGGGCCAGTGAATCGGTGTCCTCCACAACTAGACTGAAGAACAAAAGGACAGCAACTTTTCTGTTCCCCTTCCCCAATTCCTCAACACTGTTCCCCTCCCCCAATTCCCCAATAAAAATCTTAAAAAAAAAAATCTAGGAAGATTTCAGCTGGAAATTTCTGTCTCAGGGTCATTCATTTGGTTGTATTAAAGATGATGGATGAAGCAGAACAGTGTGCAATATTTGAAGTTGTTGGGAGATGGCTGTCCCTCACTTTATCTTATTGTTGTCTCAAGGCATCCTTCATGATCTCTCATACTTCTATTCAATGTTGTACTGCAACATGAAATAAAAGAATCTAAGTACTATGAAAAGT
>NW_017731703.1:1055778-1060849 GCF_001890085.2 Hipposideros armiger
AAAAAATATTTACAACATTATTGGTTATATTCCTCAGACTGTCTTTTCTATCACAGAAAATTTTTGCATTGAAAAGGAAATGCTGTTTTGAAAACACTTACTGGAGTGGAAGTTACTTAACATCTAACAAATATTTAAATACAAACAGCATGATGGGTAAAAGGTTACAAAATATTTCCATCAATCTTATTCATATCATTATCTTCTCTCTCAGAGCTGACTACATTTTGCCTGAATCGCATATGATAGACACTTTAGACACATTAGGGGATTGACAAAACATTTAGCAAAAAATTTCACGAATTCATTATTTTCAGGAAAATAGACATCATGGTGTCTATATGAAAGTTTAATGGATTAAAAAAAATTCCCATCAGAGTAATACAAAAAATAGCACTCTGTTTACAAAAAGATGCAGGTTTAAATCTGGATGATTTCTTTTAAAAATAGCTCAGCATACACAATTTCATTATTTTATGCTAAGTAACTTTGCTTTTCAAGTGCAGATTTTACACTGACTTGGTGACACAAACTAAAATATATAATTTAACAGCCAGAAAAGATGCAAGTTCAGCCATAGCACAGAATATCACCTAAATGTCCATATGAATGTTGGTCAAGAGTCAAGCCTGCATTTCTGTCATTAAAACTGGATGTTCAATTGAGTAAATAAGTCCTTTGGGTCATTCTGCATTATATAAAAAAGAGAAAATTTGAATTATTATGAGCATATTTTAATGAATAATTACATAGAAAAACATGAATATAATTTCTTAAATTATAATAGTAGGTTATTGGGTAGCAAATATACAAAATTTAAAAAGAGCACATTCGATGTGCATCATGATTTCTTAATTGTTAGTTTGTCCATTGTAGTGAAACCTCTATGTAGGGAAGTTTATAAACTCATGTGTTGAATATCAGCTACTCAACATTAATTTGATCAAATGACTCTAATGGAGAACTAACAGAAAAAATATAGTGTTAATGGTAGCCATAAAAATGAATGGTCTCCGATCCTGTGGAATTTATGAGCATGCTCTCTAAGTAACGTAAAAGAGAGGACATGAACCCTAATAGCATCCATAACTAGAGTACAGGAGCTCTGCCAAGTGTACATAATCTTTCAGAAAGATGCCTCTTGTTTGTCCACTCATTAAATAAACGTGTCTTGAATTAAGTATACACATTGTGGTAGTACTAGACAATGGCATTGCTCAAGAGTCATATTGTAACGTATTTAAAATAAAATTTTAAATTTTAAAAAAATTTAAATATAAATATAAAATAGAACAAGGGAGACACTATAGTAATAATAAAAGGGGGTAGTTCAATAAGTCTCATGGAAATGAAAAAGGTTTCACATAAATATTGGGCTGTCAGAAAAGTCATGATGCATTTTTGCAACGAAAAACATAGAAAAACTATGTCATGACTTTTCCAACAACCCAATATTCTTGATATCTACCTTAGTATACTATTCCTAACAGAGTATACATAAGCTACAGTATCCTTTATGAGACAATTAAGCCTATCCATTGGTCAGTGGATAAACTGAGCAGTTATGCAGCTATAGACTTGTGCTGGAAGGCATGCAGAATGACATTATAAAGGCAAGCTAACTGTCACCAGCAGGCTGAGGGAGACAGGACAAAAAACATGTTTCAAAAACATTTAAAATGTACTATAAAAAATTAAATCCCAGAACTGAAACCCATTCTGCTTGTGCTATTAAACATGCAGCAGGATGAAAGTGTAGAATACATATTATTTGGCAAGTGAGTTAAACTCAGTTAAAATCTTAGTATCTATATCCATGTAGTGAATACATTGAATCAGGTCATCTCTGAGTTTTCTTTTTCCTCTATAAAAATAATTGGCATATAGGTAACATATTTAGACTTGGATGGAAGCCGTGGTTCTTTAAAGAGAAAAGAAGCCACAGAGAAGGCAATACCTGTCCATTTGTTGCAGGCAAAACTAGTTTTATCTGTATCCTAACAGTGTATAATTTGTTGAAATGCTTGGAATGTCCAGCACTGGAGAAATTCATTTAAGAAAATAAACATTTGGTGTAACATTTGGGCAATTTTGTGGAAATATAAAAGAGAAGCCATATTGGTTAGCATTAAAAAAAGAGAAATAGAGAGCCCTTCTTAATTGGTTGAGTTGGATATAAAATCCCAGAAAGTGAAGAACATATATGCTATTTTTGCTGAATAGAGAATACAAAGTAAAGACAAAAAGAGATAAGTAAACAGAGGTGAAAAAACAAAAAAACAAAAACAGAAAGGCAACTTCTAATTGAGATAAATAAAAAATTTTAAATGGCATAAGCTTTTCTAAAACTTTACAGTCCAACATTTAGAACATCATTCACACATACAACAAATCTCTAGAAATTTATATTTAGCCATTCAATATTCACACCAAATTGGTAGGAAAGGAGTCCAATTCCATGTGTAAGTTTTGAATATTTTTCTCTTTTAATAAACAATAAAAATACCACTAGAGAAGTATATAGCAAGTTTAAAGTTGCTCTGCAAAGTTTATATGTTCTAATTTATTCCACCATCACATCATCTATTATGCATTATTACAAACCTATTATGCATTTAACTACCTTACATAGGATTGCATTTACATATTGTAATCTTACAGTATATTGGCTCCTTTCCCTCTCCCCCACACAGTGAATACATGAGTCAGTAAAAATGGTTTCTTTCAGGAAAGAACATTTTTCTTTTGAGACAAATAGAAATGTATAAAAACAAGGCCTCTGGGAAAAACCTGAAGGAACTGATTAGACTAATTATTTTTTATAAATATTTTTTATGATCAGAGATTAGAGAACATGGTGCAAATGGAGAAAGAAGGAAGTCTAGCAATGCAGAGGAGACCTGAATCCAATAGAAATCATGCCAAATTCCCTCATACTCATTGTATCAAAGGATACTTATTAGAGAAATATCTCCTTCTCATTTTACAAAGTTTTGGCAACATGCTTGCTTTCAACTGCTCCTCCAATTACTTCAAATGATTCCAGAAATTAAAGTTCCATAGCTGTAGTATCTAAGAGCAAGAAAGGAGCAAAAGAGGTAAAGGACAATAAACATACTGAGAAATGGACATTGAGTTGAAAAATAACAACAGAACCAGAGATGATTAACATAAGCTGCTCAAGAATATCAAGAAATAGGGCAAAGGATGCCCCATTTTCCCTTTGAAAATGGATTGGGTGTGTATTTCTTTTCTATTTCTATATAACAATTTACTTAATTTAGTGGTTTCAATCAACACAAATGTATTCTTTCACAGTTTCTGCATGTTAATAATGTGGCACAGCATGGCTGTTCTGCTTATGGTCTCACATGGCTAAAATCAGTGTGTCAGCCCTGCTCTCTTATTAGAGGCCTGGGGTCCTCTTCAAAGCCATTCAGGTCACTGGCAGAATTCAGTTCCTTGAGATTACAGGACTGATTTCACTCATTTCTTGTTGATTGTTGACTGGAGGCCATTCTCAACTCCTAAACCTCCCCCTCCACCTTGTTACTTTGAATCTCTGTCTTCCTCTGTACCTGACCTGTATACCCAGATTTAAAAGGCTCATGTAATTAAATCAGGCCACCCAGATAATTTCCTTTTCTTAAAGTTCACAGTGCCATGTAACATAACCTGGTCAATAGAGTGAAATCTTATATTCACTGAAGGAGAAGGGATAAGACAGTGTATGTACACAAAGGGAAGAGGTTTGGGGGACATTTCAAATCCTCCTGCTACAGGTGCCAAACTCCATTTTTGTCTCAAGTTTATATTTCTAGATGACTTCCAAGAAGTTGCAAGATTTGGGGTTATCCAGGGACTGAGAATTCTGTTATGTAGAAGTAAAGAAATGTATCCATTTTTTCTACTACAATATTTCCACAATGGTTCAGATTTTTGGTTCATGATTTATTTTTAACATATCAGTTAATAGCTCTAACTAGAGATTTACACTCAAGGAAAATATTTTATATGTATTATGGTTTTGAAGCACGCGGTTTTGAAAGAAACATTTATGTTACCTTTAAGATAATTCTAAGTTTTCCCTAGACAAACAGGCAAGAGAGAATAAATATCTTCAATGAAGTAGGAGAGTGACACAAACTCATAAAGAATTGGAGTTTTGGAAGTACGGTGATCCTCAAAAATATGCTCAAGAGTAGGATCAGTAAACAATTTTTTTTGTAAAATGCACAAAGTAAATATTTTTGGCTTGGAGGCTCATGAGGCAAAATCAAGGATATTAAGTAGGGACTTATGAATATATAAATAGAAAGAAATTTTCCACACATTTTTAATAGAGGAAATTCAAAATTTTATTTGTGATCACTGAAATTTGAATTTCATATGGTTTTTATGTGCCACATTTTAAAAATTTTTCTACCATTTAAGAAGGTAAAAATCATTTGTAGCTTATTGGCTTAGCAAAAGCAGCAGGCCTAATTTAACTCATGAGCCCTCATTTATTGAACAATTAATTCTCTTATTGAAATCAATCTTATTTCTATTAATTGCTACATCCTTAGTTTTTTTCTCATTCTTCTAAGGACTCTCTCTCTCTTTGTCTGTATACACATGTATACGCATATGTATATGTACATTTGTAGACAAATTTTATTTTCTTGTTTATATTCACCACCTTTTGAACTTAGAACTCTCCTACTTATTGGCAGTCGTGACCCAAAAGAAATTCCTATATATATAGGTAAAATACAACCTAAATTATTTTTTGGTTCCTAAGTCACTTGGCTCTATCATCTTTTACCATGATATTTGTTACACTATGTAGCATTAATAATGGCATCTAATATTTATGATATTCTTAGTTTGCATCTTTTCTACAATTAATTCATAAAGTTATAATGAGAAAAAAATGTAATTTTGTTGGCATTTTTTTATTACTAATTCTGAGATTTTTAACACAAGTGTTCTGTGGTCTACAAAGAGAGAAAGTAGAATGGCTGGGATTTGAACAATGTGCATTTGGGGTTAACAGAGAATATGTGCTAAAGGTTTTTTGATAGTCTAG
>NW_017731703.1:1061134-1063519 GCF_001890085.2 Hipposideros armiger
AAAATAGAATTTTATAGGATTCTAGCAAGCTTTTGGAGAAACTGTTTTAATCTTTTGGCCCAAGAGAAAGTTTACTAGCTCGAAAATGCCTTCCATTCTTCTTCCACTTGCCAGGGTAAAACAGCTTTTTTTAAAAATTTCAACTAAATTAGGAATACAGAGATTCCTGAAAGATAGGGACAAATACAATCAAAGCAAAAGTTAGCTGTTCATCACCTCAGCCTTGGGAAAACTGAAGGACTTTCAAAACACTGAATCCTGAGGAGACAGTTCATAAACATCACCTCTTCTAGGGAGTAGGGAGGTGACAAGCCTACGTCTAGGAAAAATAAAATGAGCAATTCTGACTCATAGAGAAAACTTCTCTACTGAGTTTGAATGCATAGAATCTCCACTAAGTTAAGAAAATTATTGAAGTTGCATAGATTTAGTAGTTTGCATTTTACAGGTTTGTCATATAAGAAAAGAATGAAACAGAGATTGGGTTAGAAATCAAGGTAACATAGGTCCTTATTTCTGTAGTTCTGAAAAATAAGCCTAATGTCTTCAGTAAGCAATTACTATTAATAATTACCTGGACTATCTTGACTGAATGGACTTTTAGTCTTACGTGTCTCCAGGAGCACTGGATAAAATGTTAGGCTACAGGATAACGATCTTACTTTCTGGCCCAAACCATTTAATTGTACTGGGAGGAATAATTGCCAGAAGACAAGTGTTCCTGTATATTGAAAATTTAAAATAACCCCAAAGTCCTTGTCCCTACGAGCCTTTTCAGTCAGAGTTCTTTATTTTCTTTTTAAATTTGAAAAACAGCCACAGTATTTAAAATATAGGCTGAAGTGGTGATGCTATGAGACTTTGTAATTTTAATTATTTTACAAAATCTCTTGAATATTAAAATTATGTATTATTAAAAGTGTTTTGATAAGATGATATAAAACCCACTATTAGATTTTCTAGTGAACTGTGAGACTTAAAAATTACTTATGAGTATTTGTAAAGAATTTTGAATAAATAAGTGGCATACAATATTGTATATCAGCCTAGAAGCCACAAATAAAGGTGCAATAGCATTCAAAGAGTATCTTAAAAATATATACCAAGTCTCTTAATGTGCCTGATAGTTATTGTAAAGTGATTTTTTTTTTCTAATTGGCTGAAAAGTGCAGGTTGTCATTGACCTCTGGTTCTTTTAAAACAGTATTCTGTATTTATTTAAATGGTATAAATGCTCATATCCTCATTTCCCATAGGAAACTAAAGTATTCAACTTTATCATTTCATTTATTTTATTGTAGCAAGCTGTTAAACTTCCTAATTGTTCTTATTCACAACATCACCTGGTATGCTAAATAGATGTATTAGATTAAAAGTGCACAAATTATAGCCTGAGGGCCAAATCCAGCTGTACTTTGCTTTTGTAAATAAAGTTTTATTGGATCATAGTCATGCATTTACCATTGTCCATGGATGCTTTCCCCTATAGTGGCAGAGTTGACTAGCTGTTACAGTGACTGTATGGCCCACAAATGCCTGAAATATGTAGCATCTGGCCCTTTGCAGAAAAAAGTTTGCTCACTCTTGGCTGTTTTAAATCATCAAAGCTTTTCTAAATAAACATGCCTAGTAGTTCAAGTGTGATAATGGGAAGCAAATAGAAACAAAAGTTTGAATAAAACTTCTTGTTTTATCATGAGATGCCCAGAGATCGCCTAACCAAAGAGAACATTTTGTAGCACCTTCATAATATTAACAAACGGCTGTCTTACGAACAATAAGCAGCTGATTTATTGAAAGTGACTTGTGTAGTCAATATCTAGAATGAAATAGCTAGTTTCATCTTGTCCAATTTCTACATTACTCTTCATTTTCCCTGAGAACTACATAGCTGAAACACTTTCAGTGAGGCACTTCCTTGTAAAATGATCAGTTATATCTGTCACCAGGAAGAAATGCATTTTCCATGCTTTACTACAGCCATCTGCATCCTTCATTTTCTTTTAATTCAGTCACTGGAGCCCTAATGATCACAGTCATTTCAGGAGTTGCCATCAATTACAGCAAGAAGCTCATTCGGAAGTGAAGGATGAGTTTCATTCTCTGTTACTTAGAGGTCAGCCATCATTCCCCAACCTCTTCCCAGTGAACAAATAGTACAGTAACTTTCACATGCTCCCTTCATTTTTCTCAAATCTGCTGCTTTACGACTTTCTGTAGACCTTGGTTATAATAATGGCATACGTTCGATGCCGGCAGGACTAAGAAGACAAGCCTGACCTAATAATTTTCCTTGAGTCCATCATGATAAATTCAATCATATACAATTCTGACTCCCCAAAGAGATGTGTAAAGGAATAGGTATTATTAATATGACATTTAAAA
>NW_017731703.1:1063979-1119443 GCF_001890085.2 Hipposideros armiger
CAGCCAGCGTGAGCGGCCAGCAGCCGCAGTGAGCGGCTGTCCAGAAGCCGGCGACTGATCTGCCTTGCCTGGGAAGAGCGCAATGATGGTGCAAACTTGGGCCAGTGAAGCAACATCCTCCACAACTAGATTGAAGAACAAAACGACAGCAACTAGTCTGTTCCCCTTCCTCCAATTCCCCCAGCACTGTTCCCATCCCCCCAAATCCCCAATAAAAATATTTAAAAAAAAATTTATACATAATCACTAAAAACTGGAAGCAACCAAGATATCCATCAATATGAACAAACAAACTGCAATACATCCATTCAATGGACTATTCATCAATTACAAATGAGTAATTAAGCCATGAGAAGACATGGAGGAATCTTAAGTCCATAAAAACAAGTGAAAGAATCAATCATAAAAGACTGCATACTGCATTATTCCTATTATACGACATTCTAGGAAAGGCAAAACAAAGGAGACGGTAAAACAATCAGTGGTTGGCAAGTGATTAGGAGGGATAGAGAGATGATTGAATAGGTGAAGCACAGGGGATTTTCAGGATGAAGTTATTCTACATGATACTGTTTTGGTGAATACTTCCACTACCAATGAAGAAAAGATAATGTTTTCAATAAAGTAGAGCTGGATTATATCCCCATACAAAATAATGAATGTAGACACACACCTTATACCCTTCACTAAAATTAATTCAACATGGGTCACAGATATACAAGTAAAACACAAAGCAATAAAATTGCTGAAAGATAACATAGGAGAAAACCTAGATGACCTTGGGTCTGATGATGACTTTTTAGATAAAGCACCAAAGGCACAACCCATGAAAGAAATAATGGATAAGCTGGACTTAAAAAGTTATGCTCTGCAAACAACACTCTAAAGAGAATGAGAAGATAAGCTACAGGCTGGGAGGAAATATTGCTAAGGACACATATGATAAAGGGCTGTTATACAAAATACACAAAGAACTCTTAAAATTCAATGATAAGAAAGCAAATGATCCAATTAAAAATGGGCCAAAGACCTTAACAGACATATCGCCTAAAGAAGGTGAATGGCTAAATAAACCAGGTATACCAGGCAATGGAACATTATTCAGCCTAAAAAGAAGTGAGCTATCAAGCCATGAAAAGACATGAATGAATCTTAAATGCATATTGCTAGGTAAAAGAAGCCAATCTGAAAAGTGTGCAGACTATATAATTCCAACTCTATGACATTCTGAAAAGGCAAAACTATAGAGACAATAAAAAAAATGTCAAAGATTGGGGTGAAGAGGATTAATAGGTAGGGCACAGAGAATTTTTTGAGCAGTAAATATACTGCATATGATATTATAATGATGGATGCCAAACCCATAGAATGTACAACACAAAGAATAAACCCTTAATGTAAACGTTGGACTTTAGGTGATTATGATGTGTCAATGTAGGCTTGGTAACTGTAACAAATGTCCCATTTTTGTGGGGGAAGTTGATAATTAATGTAGGAGACTAGGCAGGAGTGGTTGCAAAGGGTATACGGAAAATTTCTGTATCATCCCCTCAATTTTGCTGTGAACCTTAAACTGCTCTAAAAAAAAAGTCTTAAAAAATACCACTTTACTCATTATTATACAAAATTTTTCTTCAAGAATTACATACATATTAGATCTTCTTTCTCTTGAATCTGACGGACATTGTTTGATTGAAGTTTCCATTGAAATGCTCACATTCAATGGCATAACATTATTCTATGTTGTATTAAAAATAAGACTGAAATATTAACTTTAGAGATAGCTGCATATTTGTTTCTTTTAGAAAGAGAATTTAGATACTTGGATAGGCACATAGTTAATTTTTTTTAAATAATTCAATTATTTATTTATTTATTTAAATGTATTGTGGTGACAATAGTTAGCAAAATTACATAGGTTTGAAGTGTGCACTTCTACAATGCATCATATATATATATATATATATATACATATATATATATATATATATATATATATCATATATCACATTGAATGCTCACCACCCGGAGTCAGTTCTCCTTCCATCTCCATATATTTGAAAATCTTTACCCTCTTNTATATATATCATATATCACATTGAATGCTCACCACCCGGAGTCAGTTCTCCTTCCATCTCCATATATTTGAAAATCTTTACCCTCTTATACCATCCCCCCTCCCCACTTACTCTCTGGTAACCACTAAACTGTTGTCATATAGTTCATTTTCTAAAATATAGACTGAAAAATTAAGGCAAAGCATCGTATTATCAACCATAGAATGCTGAGTGCATCATGGTGTGTTGTTGTTATATCAGTTAAATCCTTGACTTGGTACTAGTTAGACTCCGAGATAC
Organism: Hipposideros armiger; assembly: GCF_001890085.2. Classification (NCBI taxonomy): domain Eukaryota; kingdom Metazoa; phylum Chordata; class Mammalia; order Chiroptera; family Hipposideridae; genus Hipposideros; species Hipposideros armiger. The sequence goes on from NW_017731703.1 coordinate 1,066,337, forward strand.
TTACAGAGAAAAAGAATCCATAGATTAATTTGCTTTGGTGAAATTTGTAAATAAGAAAAAAATTTAAATTAATTTAGTTGTGTTGGTTAGTTTTTAAACTAATTTAGTCATATTTTTCTCCTATCCCTTCCATTGGTTTCATAATTAATATTAGCTTTAAATAAATAAATCACAACCTGTGTCTAAAATATACTGCAGTGTGCATGAATTTACATAAATTTTCACTGATAAATCAATGGACTAATTCTGGAAAAGCAAATATCATACCCTCACACTAGAACAAAATATCTTTATTGGTATTAAACCCCCCAAAATTATAGAAAGCCTAGTTTCCTAAAAAAATAAGGAGCTCTGGTCATACTTTTAACTTAATAAGTTACAAATATAATCCCTTTTAAATTTTAGCTACAAATAGCTAAAAATGGTTTACATTTTAGAAGAGAAAAAAACAACAAACCTTTTGGATATATCAATTTGTCCTTTTTCAACTTTTTTTCATTCACCATTGGTGATAATTTTTTCACAATCATTTAAACTAATAATTTAATACCATTTGTTAATAATTGACTATAAACATTTTTTATGTTTTATAGAAATATATAGAGATAATAGCAAATGATAATAAGGACAATAGTGACTGTGTTTTAGGATTGGGTTAAAAAGAAAAGGAACCTTTTATTTTGGGTCAGACAGTGAGTCCCTAGATGCTCTGCTACTTCCAGAGTGATTGCTGGTAAAGAAATAAATTGGGTTAGAACTCCAGCTGACTAAGTACTGTATTCAGCAATTCCAGAATACAGGTTATATCCATAATAAATGACTTTAATTTAAATGTGATTTCTAACAAGAGTAATTACCATTCTGACCTTACAGATTAGTTCCTTAGGACAACAATTATTTCTAAGAATTTAAAACATTGAACCTGCTTGTATGAAGTTTATTTCCAGCACAACAGAAGATGAAACATGTAAATTGAGTAAAGTCAAAAGTATAAGATTTTCTTTCAATCCTCCTCTCTCTGACTATCTCCCTCTCTCAAACCATGATTGGGTAACAATGATTGGGTAACAAAGTTAGATTTTTTTGTACATAGATTTAATTTTTTTGAACCTTTTCAAAAATACTAATTGTCAACTAAATGCTGGGAAATATAAAGGGTACTAATTGATACATCCTGCCTTCAGGGAGGTGATGGTCCAAACGGGAAGATAATGATGCTTATAAGTCCTGCATAAGATAGAATGTGATCTGAGCTCTAAAAAAAGTATATATTTGTAAAAGGGGGGAATCGGAAGACTAAGAAATTTCATCTTGCTCATGGGAGTAGAGAAGGGCACATTGAGCCTATGGTGCTTAAATTTGTTTTCTAAGGTTTGTTAAATTCATTGAACAAGTTCATGAGACTGAGGTGACTCTAATGCAATGGTGGCCTATGTATGCAAACCAAATTTAAGCCTGTAAATGCCTCAGGGTTACAAAATTGAAACCTAAAGACACCAATCATAAACAGTTAACTAGGTGTTAAGCTATAGTCAATCAGCAATTTCCTTGCTTTGCTTCCACCTTTTCTCTGTAAAAGTCTTTCCCCCTAACTCCTGTTGGTGGAGCATCCTAAGCACTTCCAGTTTGGTACTTTCTGATTCAAGTCAATTTTTGCTCAAATATATGCATACATATTTTTGATATGCCTTAGTTTATTTTTAATAGGATAGATAGTATGTACAGGAAATTCTGAAGAACAGGAAGGAAATTCTAGACAACGATTTTAGCCTGACCATGGAACTAAGGGCACATACAGGAAATAATAAGTAATTTAATTTGGAGTGTATAAAAAATACTGACTAAAGTTAGAAAAGTGGCTCATACTCTTATTTAGCTAAATATACTGGCTATACCACCAAAACAAACCAAGTTTTAGTGGAAAAATATAATGGGATTTTTCTAATTTCTTGTTGCTGTTTGTGTTGTTGCTGTTTTCTTTGCCTCCTTAAATCATCCCATAAACTTACCTCAAGTTCTTGGAACCACAAGATTATCACAGAGGTTAAATAATGCACTGTTTTCTTATTGAGAAGAGAACATAAAAATAAAGTATTTTTCTAGGGGAAATGGGTTCATATTATATCCCCATATATACTTCCTCTTAGTCTATAATTATTTCAAAATAAAAAGCTTTTAAAATGTTCCTATAAATATACACTTAAGGACTAGGTTTTAGCCTACATATTTCTAAATAGAGATCTACAAATTCCAATGTCCTGTTATCATTAAAAGTGGCTGTAGAGAACATTATACCATTTCAGGGCATCATTAGAACCCTCTGTAGTTTGCTCCTGGCCGTGGTATTTTCATATATTTATTTATTGTTTTTGTATAGAAGATGTTGACAGATAGCAATCTGGATGGAGAAGTAGGCTATGAAACTTTCACTGAGGGTGTATTTTCAAAATAATCTTATATTTTATGTCCAAAATATGTTTATTTTCATTAGCCTAGGTAGCTGATGAAGTTCAGTAACCTACTCAAGTTACCAGTTGGGGCCATCATTATGCATTCATTCAACATATACATATTTTATTTTGGTCCAGAGACTATGATAGTACTGAAGACACAGTAATAAGTGAGAAAGATAAAGTCTGTATTCTCAAGGAGACTTGGAATATTTGGGGAAAAAAGAAAATTCAACAAGAAATTGCACTTTTAGATAAAATACTCTGATGGCACAAAACATGCAACATCAGTATATAGATATAGAAATAGTTTATGAGTCCCAAACCCTAGAGAATTGTGTGCTACTACATAATACTGTCATTCTTTTTTTAACTAAATTAAAATTGTGAACTCTTGGAGTTGCAAATTTACTTGAGAACCCAAAGAAATTTTATATCACCTTAATGTTAAATAATCTGTGGAAATTGCTTGTAGGTTGTACCAGTGACTGGCAACCACAACTAGATCCAAGCAAGTGTTTCTTTACTATCTTAACTATAAAACAGGAAAATATGTTGAAGTGGTTGCCTAAGTAAATTACAATAATAAAGTGTCTAATTATAAAATAATCCTACCATGAGAGTTAATTAGGTCATATCACTGTATCTGTGTATATGGAGTAATGGTAATATAGCTGCACATTTGAATGGCATAGTAATATGTATAAAGTTCTTTCACACATATCATCACATAATTAACTTTTACAAAGCTTGATGACATAGACAAGACAGGCAAGATGTATACTTGGTGAATTAAATGTTTCTTTTTGTTTTTATATACATTTTTTCTATTTTTTTGTACAAGTTTCTTCTGGTTAGTGAGTAACCATCATAGTACTTGAATCCCTGCCCAGCATACTGTGACCCCTGACCCACATCGTTAACATTATTAATTGGTTAAATTGATGTAGTGAGATTATAAACTTAATACTAAGGGTGGCATTAAATCAAAATACTCATTGTAAGAGTTGGCTGAGGTGTCTGCTGTTACATATTTGGTGTTTTAACAGGACAATAGGTTACACTGGGTACAGATGAAGAATAGCCAGAGCCAGGGAATCGATCGATCCATTCAAGTTCTTGCTATAAAGCACAGGTATACACCTGTTTCCAGATTTGAAGAGAAGGAGGAAACCTCACTAGAAAATGTAGCAACTATTTAAAGAGGTTGAAGGACCCAGGCTCTAAGAAGCAGGGGGTGATGTAATTCAAATTACATGCTAATTTTCATTGATCAGCCTATTTAAATGGTAATGAGGCATAGATGGTGCTTCTGGCCTTCGTGTTTGAAACTGTACAGAGGGTATCTGTCAGCAAGAAAAAATACTGCTGCTTGCTTGTGGTGGCTCTAGGGCCATGTGATTGTAAGAGGGAATTAACTTTCAGTCCCTTTGACCTGTGGGGAAGGCGATCCGATCAAGCATTTTTAGGACTACAGGTATACCCAACTGCTCCCATCCTTTCACTGTCACCTTTCTCTTTCTGGGGCTGTATTCTCCTGTAATGGAGAAAGAACAGAAATAGCTATCACTGCCACTTTTGCTGTGGAGATGGATAATCAACATCACACATTATCCTTAGTTCAGGGGAGAGGAAGTCTCATTGCTTTCCACCTTCTGCAAAATCTTAATTATACCACATGGACATAAAGTATTGATTCAGACAACAGAGCAAAATTAAAATGCAATTGTTTAGACAATGAAATGCCTTTGTACAAAAAGAGGTTCTAGTTCAATAGGGAAGGAAAGATGTAAATACTTAATAGATGGTAGCAAGTGATGTTTGCCTTAAGAAAAATATAAAAGGTGTGCTTAGGAACATCAGAGGAGGGAGAAATGCTTCAGGCTGGGGGACCAGGGAGCACTTCACTGAGGCAGCATTTGAAGTGTTGAAAACTGTAGAATTTGTGAGTTGAGAAACAGTGAACTGAAGAAGGAGTAGGGTATGTATTCATGCAGGGAAGCTTCTTGGAAACTATGGCTTCAAGAAAAAAATCCTGCCTACTGCCCAGGGTTCCCCTAAAATGCTTGGGGAAGGAATCAGAAGAATTATTTCTTGTACAATAGCTGGTCATTTAATTTTACAGTTATGATGGATGTTTAGATTGTAAAATATACATGTGTATGTGTGCATGTATGTAAAATTTTACTTTTGCTTGTAATTTCAGAATTTTGGGTTTCTTTGTATTCATAGTGTGTCATATTTGGTTCTTAGGAAATAACTAAGTTTTTTTTCTTTTTTGTTTTTAAGTGTTTACTATCAAAGTATATTAAGCTGTTTACCTAAACTTTACACAGGTAAAGCTCAGCAAGTAATCATATTAAAATATATATTTATCCAAATCCATGAAAAAGCCTATATCATGTTACATGTTATCAATCATTTTTATGGGGGGGAATATATATATACATATACATATATATATATGTATATGTATATATATATATATGTATGTATATGTATATATATATATATATATATTTGAGTTATTTTTAGGAAGATAATTTGGGGCCATTCAGAAATTTCTGAACGGTTAGATTAAACCTGGATAGCTAGCTTGCTATGCTTGTACCCAGCCTAATAGCCTCAAACTAAATATTTAAAATGGCAAAGTACTTTAACCAGTCTAATTATTACCCTAATAATCTTCAGCAAGTTCTTCCCTTCTTATGCGAGTGTTAACAGTTTAATCCAGTCACTTTTGTCCCTATAAAATGCTTTACCAAATGTAAATATTTGAAATGGCTTTCTCAAAAGGATATTTTCCTAGCAGTCAATTTAGAATAAAACTTTAGACACTTGCTCACAAATGTTCTGAAAATTTACCTTAATATATTCACAGAAACAATAGAAAGCAAAAAAACTACATATGTCTTTATATGGTTAACTTTTCACAAAAATTTTTAAAAAGGTACATTTTCATTAAGCACAAAGCAGTTCCTTAATAGTCTCTTCTGGCTATTCATGTCAATCTTTATATTTCTGTCTCATCACAACTCCTCCAAAGTCTGAACAATTTCAATAATGAAATACGTTCCCACCAGAATGCAGCTGATGAGGCTCTCCATTATCTCCCCTGTCAGCTATCTGGCTCCGCTCTTTTTAACGTGCATCAATTTAGCCCCTCTTGCTTCTTCCAATGTTCCTGTTTGACAATAACCTGGACAATTCACAATAATGGAGTGCCCAGGAGCTAATTCACAAATAAGAACTCTTTCTTGAATACTGAACTCATGTGATAGTGTTACTACTCTAACATTTGTCTGCTTGGATCTTTTTTGGGCCTTTGCCATAAAAGACACAGTTAAAGTATAATTTTGTACCGCTCATGCTACTAAAAATGAACATGTGTTTAAGGTTTCATTCCACAAATTAATTAAGGGAACCAGTAAGATTATATATATATATATATATATATATATATATATATATATATTTTATATAAATATAAAATATATATTTATACAGTTCAAAGAACATTTGTTGAGAAACTAGGTATTCATGGGCAATTTAAAAAGGGAATGCTAGTATATAATTTTTGGGATAGATACAAAATTGCTTGATGTCTTACTCTTGGGGTTATCTTTTCCAGGAAAAGAAATTATATGTATATCTTCTAGACAAAAAAAAAATGTACATGTTAAACTCTACTCCTACATAGTTGTAAAATAGTTTGGTCAATATGAAATAAATCAAAGGTTCAACCTCAGAACCACAGTGAAAGAACACCCAGTCACATCTTCTGCCTATTTCCATGTTTCAGGTGGTTTTTCTAACACAGTTCTTCCTGTTCACAGACACTTCATATTTTTCTCATTTTTCTGTTAGTTCGGTGTTTCCTCCCAGCACTGTGGAGGTGCTTTCATGATTAGCTTAGCTATTTCTATCAAAGTTTCTCCTAGGAAACCAGAGTTGTAAGAATTGAGAGCTGTAAAAATGACTGAGTGTGTCAGTATTATTTTAATTTTCTCTTATCCCAGGGTCTCTGCCAGTTGGAATCTGAGAAGAATATTGCATTCCCCAGCTTTTTTTTTTTTTCTTTCAGACTGACACTTAACATTCTGGCTAAAATAAACTGAAATTATTATAGGACTACCTTTTTCTCCACATGGAACTGAGAAACAAGTACTCTGTATCTGGCTGATCACAGCATCTCATTGTGAGAAACCATATCATACTAAAAGCAGGTTATGGGGCAAAACTTCAGAGTGAGAAATTAGTTATATTAAGTTTACTGTATTTTGGTGTGGGAGGAGAGGCAACGATGAAAAAGAGCAAATCTAAGCGTATGGGTGGGAAATCTGCTCATCCTCTCACACTAGGTAGGGCCCTGCTCATTGGGATTCTACTCTGAAAGGCTTGAGAATACATGTTCCACATTTATACCCCTAACATATCATGGCACCTCTGCTGAGCTCAATTATTTATTGTCACTTCCTGAGTACAGCCATGAGGCTTCATTTTTTTCCCCCCTGGGTTCTGATTAGCTACAGAAAAAAATTAGAATTCAAGGGCACTCGTGTTTCCTGATGCATTATAATAATGTTAGGTAAGTTATTGCTATAGATCCCTCCAGAGACATGGTCCTGTCATTTCTGAGTCTCAGAGCCGAGTTATTTTACCTCATATTATTATAGATGGCATAAATGTATTTTCATTAACAGTTGTATGCACTCACTGAATCCTTATAACAACCTTTCAAGTATTTCCTATTATTATCCACTTTCTAGAAAGATGGAAACCGAAGGTGAAAGATGTTAAATAGATTGTTCAATATCACTATCTATGGGAGAATTAAGATTCAAATTTGGATTTGTCTGCAAACGATTGATAGGAAAAAAAGTTTGTGTTCCATTATTAGTCCATTACCATACACCTTAAAAGGCTTTAAATATTTTAAAATATTACATAAACTTGATCATAAAACAAGGTAACAATTTCTGCTTAAGATAGGTGAGATCTATAAAAGGGATGAAATCACAGCTATAAATTTTACTTCTTAAGCTAATAAATATGATAATGTATCTGCCTATTTTAAAACTAAGTAAAAAAATGCATACAATAAATGTATAAATACTCAAGATGACCTGATTTTATATTTTTATATGAAAGTTAACTTATAATTTTAATTTTTCCTATCTATGACTAATTTTGTAACATTTTGTACCATACTACATGTTTATTTTTATTTTAAATAAACCTAAATTATACACAAGACAAATAAGATCACTTTAAGAAATTGAAATGCTTTATCCTTTTTTTTTCTAGAAAGAGATCTTTGAGTATTTTATTAGTAGCTTGTTACTATTTCTCTATATTAGAGATGTTTTGTACTTATTGGTTTCATTGGCTTGATTTTGATTGACCTTTTCCAATTCTGAGACTTGCTTTCAAATTTGTGATAAATAGTAATGATATGATATTCATACAAATATTTTTACATGCTTGAAAGAGTACAGGTTTGTGTGGTCCAGCTATTTCACCATTGTAGAACAGTTCAAGAGATATTCTCAGACCACATCTGCTTTGAAGAAAATAAGACATTGGATTAGATGAACTTGAAAACCTTTTCTAGTTCTAAGATATAATGTTAATGATTTATAATTATTCATATATTGGGTATGATTCACAGGAAATGATGTTTAACATTTTTGGCCAATAGTATGTGGTGGCCAGTAGTTGAATAATCTACAATGTCTGACAATTAAATTTGCAAACTCACCCTAGAAAAAATGCTAAATACCTCATTGCTGAATATCATTATGGTTGCCTTTGAAGTACTCCCCTTGGGAAGCTATGCACTAAAACCAGTGCCTAGTCCACCCTTTAAAGCAATTTTGAAACTCTTTTTCTGGAATGGCCATCAGAGCTGTTGTCGTATTACCCTTGATGTCCTGAATGTCATCAAACTGTCTGTCTTTCAATATTTCCTTTATCTTTGGGTAAAGAAAGAAATCATTGGGGGGGGGGGTCAGATCAGGTGAGTAGGAAGGGTGTTCCAACACAGTTATTTGTTTACTGGCTAAAAACTCCCTCACAGACAGTGCCATGTGAGCTGGTGCATTGTCGTGATGCAAGAGCCATGAATTTTTGGTGAAAAGTTCAGGTCATCTAACTTTTTCACACAGCCTTTTCAGCACTTCCAAATAGTAAACTTGATTAACTGTTTGTCCATTTGGAACACATTCATAATGAATAATCCCTCTGATATCAAAAAAGGTTAGCAACATCATTTTGACTCTTGATTTGGACTGACAGAATGTTTTTGGTCCTGGAGAATTGGCTGACTTCCACTGTGCACTTTGAAGCTTTGTTGCAGGGTTGTATTGGCACACCCATGTTTCATCACCAGTGATAACATGGCCCAAAACTTCGTCTTGCTTCTCCAAAAGGTCTTGGCAAACTTCGACTCTCCTTTGCTTTTGTTCATCGGTGAGCTCCTTTGGGACAATTGCACACACCTTTCTCATGCCAAGGTTTTCAGTTAAGACTATCCTAACTGTTTCTCTATCGATGCTTACTTGGTCTGCAAATGCTTCTCAGTCAGTCGACAATTTTGACACATGATTTTGCAATGGTTTCATCAGTTCTGCTTGTTACTGGCTGCCCTGATCTCTCTTCATCAGTAACTTGTTCTCTCCCCTCAGAAAAACATGTAATCCATTTGTATACTGCCGTTTTCTTCATGGCATTATCCCCATAAACTTAGACTAACAGGACCCTGATTTCACTTCCACTCTTGCCAAGTTTAACAAGAAATTGAATGTTTGTCCATTGCTCTAATTCAAGCTCAGACATTCTTGCGATGGCACACAAAAACACACAACAATTATAATGAATGCCACTCAGCAAGACACCACCACACATCAACATGAACACAGCTGTGAGAAACTGATATACCAAGGTTATGAAACCTTACAGAGCTGTTTGTACAGTGCTGCCAATATAAGCACACGTTAGACCTCGTGTGATGATAAAAGTAGTTTTGCTATCACAACCCTTGCCCTATATATACTCTAATTATTATTATTTTATAACATTATTATATGAAAATTTATTAATATGTTGTTTACATAAATAGACATTCAATTGAATATATACTATCTTAAAGGCTATTGACAGTTTGTGCTACTGCCACAGAAAAATAGGGAGATTAAAAAAAGGCATAGCATAATATATTCATTCTAGACATTGGAGATAGATATAGAAAATTCTTTGTATAGATATGCATACCAATATGTATGCATTCTACCTCTTTCTTGTATATGCCACTAATATTGTATTTAGTTTACATAGTGAGAAACAAAATAAAATTACTATCTCAGAGAAAATTCTAGAGAGCAAAAATTGAAGCCATTTTAGTATTTCACTAGAATTTTTGTCAACCCTATTTAAAAATGTGGACTTGAAATTATTCAATGTTAGTTCATTTTACAACCATAGAGATGAATGTGCTCCTGTGAGAGATTGTGTGCGTCCACATTTTAGTTTTTCTGCTGTGTTTCAGAAAGGAGTTAACCAGGAATAGTTTTGTAGTACTAAAGGATCATTAATTCCTTGCCCTTATTCATTGTACCCAATACAATTTATTTTCTATTGATAAGGATAGGATACTGTTTAGAAAAAGAAATCTGAATAATCTAAAGTAGAGGGCAATTTCATTTTAAAGTGTTAAAAAAAATGATAGGATGTGAGATCCCACTCAGAACTTCCTCATACACTTTAAATAAAATGGCTGCTTTGGGAATCACTAGTGCTATTCATTCTACTTTTATGGAATTTGTATGATGGAATATTTTCAATCTTACTTTTCTCTAAAAATTAGAATGCTGCTTCTGTGGTATCCAATCATGTGCCAAGTAATTGTTACTGTTCCCCTAAGAAGAAGATTAAGTAAATTTATGGTGTTACAGAAAATTTTATTTTCACCTATAATATCAGTTATCAGCTCATATACAAATGATTTTCAAGCACAAAATCATTATTTGTAATGATAAAACTGTACTGTACATTTCAATACTTTATTTTGAAAGAAACGTTTAATATAATAAGCTGTATGAGAACATACATAGATATATGGTGATGTCACTTAATCATGCCTTTAGAGCAGCGGTTCTCAACCTGTGGGTCATGACCACTTTGAGGGTCAAATGACCCTTTCACAGGGGTCACGTAAGACCATCGGAAACAAAAAGATATTTACATTACGATTCATAACAGTAACAAAATTACAGTTATAGAGTAGCAATGAAAATAATTTTATGGTTGGGGGTCACCACAACATGAGGAACTGTATTAAGGGGTTGCAGCATTAGGAAGGTTGAGAACCACTGCTTTAGAGGGATCCAATGTACACATTTGAAAAAGTTGAAGAAAATTTTACTTTACTTTTATTTTTCACTACATTTTACAGATATTACACAACTTCTGGTTTAATTTAACTATTGTTTTTACTAGTAATGGGTAATTTGCCAGATAGAAAAGTCTATTCCACAATGTAATCTTATGAGTTTTAATCTATGGTTACAAATTCTTTGATGCTCTTGCCATAGAATACCCTCTCATTTTGAATCTGGGTGAGCTTGTGACTCTATCAACTGATAGATTACAATGGAAGTAAGCCAACTGCACTTCAAAAGACTTTACAATTTCTTCTTTGTTTGCTAAAATAGTTGCCATTGATATCTTTGCCATCTAAGAAGTCTGAATTCTTATAACAACCATGCTGAAGAAGACTGATATAGGCATTCAAGTCAACAGAATTGGTTGAGACCAGCCTCTATGCCACACTCCTACTAATGCCACAAACGAATGTGTGAATCCATCGTGTACCCACCAGACTAGCCTATTGGCCAGCTGATTACCACCAAGTGAGTTCTTTTGACATCACATGGAACAGAAGAATCACCCACCCAGGCCCTGTCAGAATTCAAGACACGGACCTATATTAGGAAGATTGTAATTAATTATCTTCTGCAGTAACATGTGACATAAAAATCAATAAGGGGGACACATGTGAGGCATGGTTTCAGATGATTGCATACCCTTTCTCCTCGGACTCAAATATCCAGAATACACATTCTCTATAAAAAGAATCATATGAAACCCAAAAAACATAATTAATTAATTAAAAATAAGCCATAAAAATGACAGTGTTTACTATTATTTATTCAGTGTCTGATCTTGCCAAGCATGGGACTATACATCATATATATATATATATAAATAACTGACATAGGAGTTATATAACCTAAGTTATATGTATTCCACACATTAACAAAATTCAGGCATTGCACCAAATGCAGAAAGTTGAGGGCAAGCTAATGAAAAATATGGCATTTTCAAGAGTACTCAAAAGTCTAAGATAGAAGTCCTGATTTGTTTGGGGATTTCAGCAATGATTAATGATAATATCCACCCTATGTAATACAATCATGTTATCAACTATGAAAGCCATTATGAAATATTCTTCAAGATTAAATAACCCACAACTGATATTGTTGAAAGCTGTGTTTGAATATAAAACATTTGTACTCTATAGAAAAACATTTTTCACCATTATAAGGAGAAATATAAAGGCATAAAAAACTTTTAGGGGGGCCTGCTAAGTGGCTCAATTGATTAAGAGTTAGCTTAAGAATGTGAGTTCTGAGCAACAGGGCCGCTGGTTTGATTCCCATATGGGCCAATGATGCTGCGCCCAAGCTGAGCTTCCACTGAGCTGCCAACAGGTGGCAGGATGGCTCAGCTGGTAAGAACATGTGCTCCTAACAACAAGACTGCCTGTTTGATGGTACCCACCAGCAACTAAGATTGTAACACAGCACCTTAAGCTTAGAGGCCACGAGCTGCCCATGGCAGCCAGATGGTGACTGGTGCCCTCCATAACTAAGATTGAAGAACAACAACTTGGCTAGTCCCCCTCCCCAATTCCCCAACACTGATCTCCCAATTAAAAAACAAACAAACAAACAAACAAACAAAATTTTAAGAATCCCTTTCTAAGGCATTTTTTTCTACAAAATATGTAAATAGATTTATACAAAAGGTTTTCTGTACACTTGGAGTTATATGGGAAAACCAATATCATTTAGATTAAAAATATTTCACTAACTCACTTAAAGCTAAAGCAGAGTATTTTGCAATAAGTAAAGAAAAAAATGACTTAAGCTAGATCACTGATGTTGTGTTTAAACCACCTATACATGGGTGAAATGTTATACCACCTCTGCCAGTATCAAATATTGTGCTCTTCATTTATTTCAAAACTTTATCATACTAGGCACCAGAAATGCAATGATAAATGAGACCCTTGGGGATCTCATAGACTAGTTAGGAAGAAAGATGAGCATTTTTTAAAAAGTTATAAAGTCTAATAAAATAATAAGTGCATGAAGACAATACACAGGTTGCATGGAGTAGCAGATGATTAAATTTGCCTGGGGTGGGCAAAAAAGGTGATATGAATAGTCCACTATTAGTTTTCTATTGTTGCCATAAAAAATTATGACAAACTTAGTGGTTTAAAACAAACAAAATTATAGGTTACAAGTCTGTTTGGCCTGGCTGGTTTCTCTGCTCCTGGTTCAATAAGGCTGGGGTCAAGGTGACATCTTGCTGGGCTCTCATTAGGAGCCTCTTGGAAGAATTCACCTCTATGCTCATCCAGATTGTTGCACAGTCCGGTTCTTTGAAGTTGTAGGAGTGAGTTCCCGTTTTCTCTTAGAGACCAGTCTCTCTGTTTGCACAGACCGTTTTCTCCTTTCAAAGGCTAGTGTGATTAGATTGGGCCCATATGTTAATCCAGTCTCACCTCTCTATTTTCAAGTTCGCAACCTTAATTACATCTGCAAATTCCTTTGCCATGTAACAGAACATAGTCACAAGATTCAGAGATTAAAGTGTAGGTGTGTTTGAGAGACCATTCATGCCTAGAAAGTTCATGAACTTATTTTTATTTATTTATTTATTTTGAATGAAATATCAGGTTAGATCTGGAAGTAGAAAATCAAGATATCCACTTTAAGAGTGAACTATGTAAACTAATATAAAACCCTAAAACCATTTATGATAATATCAGAAACTACTCTGGAAAAGAGTTGTGTTCAGGCAGGTAGAGGTATGTTGCACACTTTATTGTGTGAATGGACATGACAGTAGCTGTCATACACAGAGATCATGTTAGCTTCAGCCTCATCCGGCTTCAACCTGGTGGAGTGCCCTCATTCATGCACAGGTGTCTTCCACAGTCTACTAATGAATAGAAGCAAACAGTGACAAAGACAACTTCAACATAAAAGAGTCTCCTACTTCTCCAATTACTGCCCCGGGTTTGTATCATGAAGAATATAGCACACATTTGCAACACTGGAAGAATAGCAACTCCTGGGAGGAAGGACTCTGAGGCCAACGACTCACTGAGATTTGATATTATTACTGTTAAAATGTCATTATTCGTAGAAGTTGGTGGACCCTAAGGAAATTTGAATTATATATGCTTAGTCAGAGTTCCGTTCTGAAGTTATTCCCTCTTCCCCACCTGGGACTATTAAGAGGTATTTGAACTTATACAAAAGTATAGATTGTACATGTGTATATGTATAATGAGATGGAAGGATAGAAAATCACAGTGATGGTCATGGTATAGGTAGGGAAAAAGACTGGTTTATCATCAGAGAGGGACTTTGAAATGGGCTTCGTAGGAAGTGAACAGGGTCCATCAGTTTTTACCAGGTGAATGCCTAAAGAAAAATGTTTACTATATATAATTTTAAAGTGTATTTATTAAATCACTAGTCCAGTAAGACTATGACTACCTAGAGAATGGATTTGGGGAATAACATCTAAGTTTCATGCCTATTGGAAGAAATATTAGTTCAGGTCCTCAGAGAAGAAGATGTACAAAAAAGATACAAAAGTGCAAGAGATTTTATTGGAGGAAATGCTTATGAGAGGAGAATGGGAGGAAGCTGGAGGAGGCAGAAAGACCTCTCAGAAGCTGACAGACATATAAGCACTGTGATAGAGAAATGGAAGGGAAGAAGGTGGGTAAAAAGATTCTCAGATTGCAGTACAGCTTTAAGAACATTTTGGCCAGATTGATGGGGAGTCCTTGGGCCAACAACTGCTGTCAGTGGAGTCCTGATTTTGCAGAAATTGGTTTTCCTTAGCGCCTCCCTGTGTTCAGTCATTGGCTGGGAATAACTAGTGAAAAGCATGGCCTTACCATACACTTGGTGATGGATTCAGAACACAGCATCTTTAGCTGTTCATCGCTTACATTTTCCAAAGCAGAAATTCATCGCTTACATTTTCCAAAGCAGAAAATCTTAGTAGAATATTTTTTATGTCTGACACAATTCACCACTTGTACCACAAATATTTACTTCTGAATTCAGATTTAGGAAGCACACCCTCTTTGGTTCTCATGGGCTCCCTTGCTGAGGGGGAAGTATAGCAGGTTAATGAACTGTAGCCTCTTGCCAGCGTGATAGCTAATGGCGAGAATTATGGTCTCAAGATCAACTGCAGTAACGAGAACCCTTTCCTCCTTTGTGTCTTCCTCAAATCTGGCAGCTATCCATGTCATCTGACATATAAGCCCATGCAGCTGGCTCCTAAGCACTGGGCCCTGGAAACTTCACTGAGTGGTTTATTTCTGAACCTTCACAGAGTTTATTTCCCATCATACATTACACATATATCTTACCGAGTCTGCCAGTGAAATACCTTCCTGTGCTCATGCTGTACAATCAACATCACATCATTGATGTGATGAATCAAAGTGATACTCAGTGGGATCCCCGGGAAGTTCAGTTCAGGCGATATTATAACAGAGGTTATGGCAGAGGGGAGAGAGCTTTCAGGTATTCCTAAGCAAAACTTTAAATACACATTCTTTACTTTCATATATGAATGTGAACTGTTTCTTATCTTCTCCTATTATTATAATTGAAGGGTACCAATTCTCTAAATCAGTGACTGTGTACCAAATCAGTGACCTTATTAATCAGCTCTAGAAATGATGCTTCATCCAACAAGGTAAGTAACTAGAGCTGTTACTTGGTTAAGTCTGTAGTAGTCTATAGTCATTTTCCAAATCTATCTGGGTTTTTGCAGAGTCACGCTAGTGAATTAAATGGAGATGTGACATGTAAGGACCACCTCTGCAACCTTTAGATTGTTAGTGGTAATAACAATCTCCAACATCCCTCTGGAAAAGTGATATTGTTCTTTATTTATTATCTTATGTGGAGGAAGATGACATGTTTAAGAAGTTCTAATTTGGCCTTCCTCACAGTCATAGCTCTTATCCCACAAGCCAAGAACCCAACGTGGTTATTACTCTAACTGCCAAGTAAAGTCCAATTTTACATTTGGGGAACAACCATTGAGTAGATCCATGGACAGAGTGGGTCCACTGTGAGATTTTCTCAGTGCTCCATTTGTTTCCTGCCATGCCTGAGCATCCTCTCTTACACAGGAACAATGGTGATGCTTTGGTATTCAGTTATCAATGTCAACTCATGCTCAGACTCTGGGCCCAATTATATTCAAATGTGTGGGTATCCCCCTTCCTTCAGTGCACAGTGGTATAACTGGGGGAAATCAACACAACCTATAATGTTTTGTCATGTTGCACCATTCTTCCTCCTAGGGAACTGACTACCTCTTCAGTCAATGTCTTCCATGTGTGACAATTGGCACAGGTCTGGAACTGAGGTTTCATTAAGGTGCTCTCTCTAAACATCTTTGTCTCCATTTTTGCTTTTTGTTTTGGTTGGGGCTGTAGATGTCGCCCAGCACCCTTATTGTCCACCCATCTATTTTGTCCTAGGGACTTGCTCCTCTGCCAATCATCTCTGAAACTGCCTATGAGTCAAGCTTCCTTGGCTTTTTCAACCTTGCCAGTTATTACAGTAATGCTGCCCTCCTAGCTTCTGGGTTTCCAGCACTGACATGTAGGCTCTATTATGTTGAGGCACCATCATCACATAAGTATTATGAAACCCCAGCTCTGAGACAACGTTTTCAGCTGTCAGCCCTTGCCTACAAAGGAGCACCACCACCAAACTTCTTATTGATCTCATGTCCTCCTCATCAGCACATGCTGATGGCTTAAGTGGATAGCGTGATGTCTGGGCCCTTCTCTGGAACGTAATCATATGGTGGATCTTCTTACCTCATATAACATATCCATTCCAACATGTGTACTTGCCTTAGCCTCTTTATGCTTTCCTCTACTTTCTTCCAGGGAAACCCAGGCATTTCCATTTACTTAATATTAGCCATCACTGTCTCTGGGTTTCTCAGAGCAACCCTAGCAGAGAGTTTTCTCATTGCCTGGAGTCCTTGCCAAGATATTAAACTCAAGAGTGTGGTTAAGGTTCCCCCACATCAACAAATTCTTGCTTTTCTGGTCCTGCATTTCATCTTTCTGATAAAGTAAAATAAAGCCTTGGATTGCAAGTAACATGGTTTGCAAGTGTTCTGCAAGATGAGCAAATATTGCTAATACATTTTAACATGGTAAATGAGCAATGTCTTGCAATATGAGTAGTTTGTTTCCAGAATGAATTATGCTCACAACTGTACTCTCAAAATCCAAGCTCAATGGCACATCCCAGCTTCTGTATGCACATGCCCCTGTTTTTTTTCAGTTCCTTAGTCTATTGTACCTCTCTTTCCTTTGTATGCCCAGCAGGTTCCTACCTATGTTATGGTAGGATTTAACCCTAATTACCAATGCCAGGAGGAGAAGTGGGGGCAGCTCCTAAAGGAAGCATGTGTTGCCTCAAGGCAGGAAGCACTGTGCAGTGTCTCAGAGCAGAGTGGGATAACTAAATCTTACTGGGCAGAGATGGGGCACCTTTCCAAGATCTGTCAATTCAGGGGTGTCTGTAGTAGAGTCATCATCTACAAGGACATCTTTCCAGATGGCCCCAATCCATATTTTAGGGTCTCAGAAAAAGGCTATGATCTTAGCACAAAAGATCTGCCCTGAAGGAGTTTTCAAATGTGTCTGTGGTTTTGCAACTATAATTATCAAATCTTCAATTTGCTGCCCTGTCTCATTTTCCACTCTAGGAGATAAGGAACTCCTTTTAAGCCACCAAAGTCACATTTAGCTGTTAACTGCTTATTTATACTCCTTAGTTTCTCATTATCCCTCTGCAAGCCACCAATATAATGTAGAAGTCCATTCTCTCTCTCGTTTTTTTTTAATGCTGCCCCCTACCCTCATATTTTTCAAATGCCTGAATCATTGCCCTTAAAAAAGCATTTTCTTCCACTGAAGTATATTTCCGGGTCATAAGTGGTGAAATTAGCAATTAGCCTACTGTCTTGTGCTAGAGACTCTCTATTTCTCACCTGCCACTTTGGATGGCACCGTTTTCATTTGTGAGCTAGTGATTGATCCTGCCTCCAATCCCAATCTTGCCCCCTATTTTTTTGGACAGCCTCAGTAAAATTGGTAATTCAAGTCCTAAAAGAAAAAATGCTAAGATGGGCTTATGTGTACAAAACATTTATTGGAAAAATGTATGTAAGGGAAAAGGAAAGAGAGTCAGAGGAGACGTGATGCAAGTCTGGTTCCTGGGAAAGTGAGTCGGAAGGAAGTAAGATTGGGTAGTAATAGTCTCAGACTGTAGCACACCTCTAAAAATATTTGGTCAAACCAGTGGAGAGTTCATGAACCAAAGACATCTGTCAGAGTTCCTTCTGTATTTTGCAGGAATGGGCCTGTCATTGTATTCATGCCAGGAGCAGCTCATAGGAAGCATGGCCTTCTCATAAACACTGTGATGAAAGCAGCAGGGCCACCCATCAGTGCTTCCTGTGACAGATTTCTATGGTGCATTATCATGGCTTCCCCAGAAAATATGAAAACGTGTGCTGTGTTTTCAGAAGCTGTGCCAGGTAGAATGTGGTGTGGTTCAAAGTGAAGGACAAATACGCGCAAGGCAGAGAAACATGAAGCAAAGCTTTGGCTTAGAAAGTACAAGTACAGCAAACATTTTTGGAATGTAACTTTTGATGGGGGTGAACGGTGGAGGTGAATAAGCTAGAGGCTCAGCTAAAGGTCAGATTGCACAGAGTGGAAATACAATCCGAAATGGGCACTTGAGCCATACTCATACCCAAATCTTGCTTCTGGAGCAAAATCTTTGTGCAACTTGGTCTTGCCAGGTTCAAGAAGAATTTAACTTTAACTGAAATGCCATAGCACTCAATTTGCAGGCCTCAAACATTTGTATAGCTTCTGAACTGCTCAAAGTTATCTAGCTGGAAGAGTTAGGGAAATGGAAATCTAGACCACACCCTGCTAGCCACGCAGTATGCCAAGGCTATACCCACTGGGAAGGAGGGCTGCACAAAGCAATTCATTCTTGAAAGTACTATGCTTGCTCAGAGAATGTGATTTTTTTGTTGTTTTTCTCATCAGAAGCAAAACATTAGGCTGGATTATTAAGATCACTTATTAGGTCTTTCCGTAGGAAAGATTCTAATTTAGAATTCCCTGTTTCTCCTTTTTTTCTGAATTCTAGGACTTTCAAATAGAATGCAAGTTTCAGAGACTCATGTTCATGTAATGTATAGATGATTGACCATAACAATGACTTCAGATAGATCCACATAGAATATATTCATTTTTGAGTAAAAGAAAAAAAATGTGGAAGTGTATTATCCAGTGTTCCCAGTTTAGCTGTCACACCAATGCTCCTGGGTTTTACCTCAAAGCAAAACAATGATGTATAATTTTTTTTCAATGTCAAAACAAGATTTTAAAACCTTCCTTTTGCTAACACATTTGTACAGAGTATTTTTACACTTTTACAAAGATAGCTGTTACTACATATACACTTTTAGCAATATTCAATAGATTTGCCAAGATGATACATGACACTAATCACAAAATCAAACATTTTTTTGTGTGTTCTATACCAGCATTGCCCCTTTAAAATAAATACAAACTTCTCTTTTGACCACTAATATTTGCTCAGGAATGTTAGATAAGAGATTGGCTATAAAATGTCACATGATACTATGATATTTCATTTTCAACAGTTTACCACCAAGGTAGATGTAAAATTTATGCATCCAATATTCTGGTTTCCTTTCCTGTGATGCGCTTCTCTGTGGGAAGGTTATATATCCCCACTCTGCTGAAGTCGGTCATAGCCAATGGGCTCGGTTTGGTGTGTGCCAGTTCCAAGCAGAATATTTTTAAATGCCAGATCTTGGTTTGAAACATCTCTGTCCTGTGATACAGGGGCTAGCAATATTCCAGATAGAAACTGTTTTATTAGAGTGGGTCCCAGAATAAAGATGTTGTAAAACAAGTTCTCAATCAACATATAGCATGAAGAAGAAATATATAGTGAGAGGATTTAGCTCATACTCAAATTCAAATACTTTTTTAAAATATTACTTTCAGCATGGACATAATCACCTAACACAATCTAGTTTTTCATGAAAAATGACCTAAAATTCTTGGTCAAGATTCTATCTTGGTAGAGGTGGGACAATCCAAGGAAAGTATGTCTTGATTATAATAGATTTTAACTCAAAATAATGGGAAATGCTTCTACTTCCAGTTCACACTTCAGACTCTTAAATAATAATTCTGTTGCAGTTATTTGCAGCACATGGGTAGCTACCAAGTACTGGTTTTGACAAAGGGTGTATGTAGACAACAGTGGTGTTTACAGAATTTGAGAGCACAAGCCCTATCAGAACTGTCCTAGTTATAGCTTATCACCCTCAAGTGGATGCTCGTCTGAAACGATCGTGCCAACGATGGAGGGTAACCTGAAGGTGATGGTTGGAGAAGTTTGCTAACACGCTTTTTAGGGTTTTTTTGTTGCTTAACATGTTCAAAAATCTGAGTGGATTAGACTGACTGATTAATGGGTTGATATCTCAAAAAATATTTGAATGACCTTCACCAGACTTAAGGGGAAAAAAAGTGTCTGTGTATTGACTTTACTGTTTCAACATTGTTGGTTTGTATTCCTTTTGTATTGAAAAGAAACTCTAGAGCTAAAGCAAGCAGGCTCAGAAACACTAAATTAATAGTCATGGTCAGACAAGCTGGAGTGGTCTTCCCATGTTTCTTAATTTAATAGTTCTAGCAGAGGTATAAAAATACTCACACATCTAGTAGAGGGTAAACTGCATTAGGAATATTTTGCCACAGGGAAAGTCATTTAAATCAGGCTGATGGCCAGAGCCTATATGGCAAAAATAAATGTTTATTAAATAGTTTTTGAATGAAGAAAATGAATGAATATCTTTGAAGGAAGAAGGATACTTCTTTTTCAAGATGGACATCCTTTTCCATTGCATGCAGGCTATTAAGTAATGAGAAGTTAACTTCTCTAAGTGAGAAAGACCTAGAAACCAACTGGCAATCACTGGGATTACTGATATGAAAATAGATTGCTTCACACTTCAATTACAAAAGCCTTATACAGTTTTTCCTTCCACAGAAAGTCCATTAGCAGTTTCTCCTTTAATAGAATCTTACTTTTTATTCATTTACCTTTTGGATACTCTTCAATTCTGTAAATTGAAGAATGTAGTAGCATTTCCTTGGCCACTGTAATTGTCAGAGTATAATCAGCTATATTTTCTCACCTAAATATTTGACATAGAGACAAAATCACCCAAGTGAATCCACTTATTAAATAAAATATTTCCTGAAAATGTATCTGTGCTACCCTTTCTGAGAAGCACTGTGATTCTATATTGGTGATTTAGATCTCTTAGGTTGTTTTAACTACATGTGAGATTTCAATAATGAGAAACTAGTGTAGTTTTGAAAGCAAAATGTTATCTTTAGAGGCTTGCTCTTTCCTTGTCTATATTTTTAAAAATGTATATATTCATTCATATTTCCTTCTATCACTACTTAAAATACTGACTGTACACACCCATCTTATAAGAAAGAGCTCAAAACTAGTGACTCTTAGATGCATTTTTAAATGACCTCTGCCTTTTCTAATACTGAACTCTCATATGAGATCTTTCTGTAAATGATTGACAAGGTAAGCTTGCCAATTTAGTAATAAATTCAGATGTAAGATAATTCTTTCATAAATTTCATTGTGCTGTGGCACCAAACCCATAAATATAGCCCATACAAGATGTTTTAAGTCACTTTATAAAAACTAAACTTTTCAACTCTATGGCCTTAAAATTGATGGCCTCAATTCTCCACTTGCCTTGTAACCCTGATGGAGCTGATACAAGGATGATGCTTCTTTAAAGCAGAAGAGCTGTGCTTAAATTAAGCCCGTGATGGTGCAGAACAAGTCATATATTTAGGTAAAACTGTTTCTCAGATGAATAAGATATCTCGTCATGTCAATGGAATATGAAACTCAATTTCACAAGATTTTTCCAGTGTCAAAAGAGATTTAAGTAGAGCTATCATTTTTAGTCTTAACAGAAAGGATATGTCTTCCTCTATAGATGTCTACATTCCTTGCCTCTAAATTTAATTTTATCATGCCTCATAAAGACTATCATTCTTTAAGCCTTCATGAAAGCAAAATTGCATTTTATTGTTGTCCCATTTTCTGTTTTCAATTTTAAAATCTTCTTATTACTTCCAATCATTCTATTGTTTTTCCCTCCACCCCACTTAAGAATTTATTTATTAACCAGATGTTTTCCACAGAGCTGCAATCATTAGAGGAAAAAAATAGGAAATTAAAGCTTTCTTTAATTTATATAAAATAAATTTAATTTATTCTAAGAAGAATGATAAATAATGTCACAATCAGTGATATATATGTTAGAAGAACATATCCAGCTAAGTTAAAATTAAGACCATTTTTTCAAAAAGCAAAATCAAAATGCTAGAGAGCTCTAAATCAAGGGGAAAGAAAGCAACCAAGAAGCAGCTAAAAAAAGTTCTAAATTAGAAATCTAAGAGTTATTCAGAAATAAGAATTTTAAAATGAATTCAATTTTTATTGTAATTATTCTGGAATCGTTATTCTAGAAACATGATTTATATTCTAAATGGTTGTGCTTTCATAAAGTGTCAGATGGTACATCACATTTTTAAGCAACTTTTTTCCTATTATTTGGCAATAACTCTTATCTTTACCTAAATCCCATTCTTCCACTTATTACACCCAGACATTGGCTCAGTTCCCCAAACCAAACCTCAGATGTTCCTTAAATAGTTAACAAATCAACTAAATGTTACTTGAAAGAAGTATTTTTAAGTCTATAGTCAACAGAAAAGGTAGATATCACAATAGAAGAGTAGAAATAGTGTATGATTAAAAAAAAGTCTATTCATAAAGAAGCAGCTATTAAAGATCCTTGTATCGCTTTAGAGCATTACTATTTGGGGCAAACAGGTTATGGGGTAATGTCACGCCACTTTGTTTCACTGCATTTTATTTTCTTTTTTATTCCTTTGGTAACTAAGGGTCTTACAGATTCAAGATGTTTCAATTATGGGATGTGAACACCAATAATGTGCTAATTGGAAAGGATGATAAAGGTTCAAGAGAATCAAAGAAGAGAAACCTTGGTGGAGGTGATCCCCGGGATGGTGTTGGTGAGCATCAGGTTGCAGAGGTGGTGCCCCTCCCTGTAGTTCACCTAAAGTTTGGTCTCTCATTGCTTTAGATTGCTGCTGCCCCTTCTAGTCCGTGTGTTCATCATCCAGGAAGTATTATATTTTGACAGAGGAGAATAAAACAGTGAATGTTATCCTTCTGAAATTCCGGGACTTCTCATTGCTACTTTCACATTGAGTCACCAAAGTCTGCACTACCCTTAGATCAGACTGCCAGGAGACCCTTGAACAGAGGGACATCTCTTGTTCAGTTTAATATTCAAACGGCGCTGCTATTTGTGATACGTGCTAAGAAAACTAAAGACCATAGAAGATAATTAGGTTGGCTGCTGTTGTCTCAGGGGAGAGTTGCAGGGGAGCTTTCAGAGGTGAGATGCCCAGGGTAAAAAAGGCACTGGGCGGAGCCCACAGGAGGAGGAACCAGTGTCTTTAATCAGCAATAGCAACCTTATATAGTGGTTTAGGGGAGGAGAGAGCAAGGGAGTGCACATGCTCCCTCCCACAATTGCAAGCAAGTCATGCTTACATAAGGGCTTGCATAACCTAGGCTGGTGCCTGCGCAGCAGGCTCCATCTGAGTCAAGGTCCCCACATCAGGGGTCAGGGTCCATACGTCAGCCTGCACACATCTGGACAGCCTGTGCCCAGTGCCCCGTGCCCAGGGCTGCTGCTCTTGCGCGCCTGAACATGCCCGGACCCTGTCAGCTGCATTGTTTATTTATAAGCCCGTTCCTTAATAAGTTGTTCTTTCACAGCAGATCTGAGGTCTGTTTCACCCATTTCTCACCCATTTCTCACACTTGAAGCCCCGTCCCTGGTTACGTGTTCCGGGTAACAGCATAGACCAAGGAACCTGCCCTAGGAACGTGTGTTCCCTGAACACAGTGCCTTGTGCCTTTGCAGTACAGTGTTCCACGCTAACGGATGGTGTAGACAGAAAAATGGAAAAGCCTCGTTTTCACCTTTAGCATTTTAAACCCCTATCACAGTCAAATTCCATTCTGTTGGAAAGCTCAGCACAGGAAGAGAAACAAATTTCACTATGAAAATGAATATTGTCTTTATGATGAGAAATGAAGTAATCGAATTACTACTATCAATTCACTGCTCAAAGGGACTATGAACCCTTAGGTCGCCTTCCAATTGTCTATTTCATTTATATGATTTTCCTTTTATATCTTTCCTCAATAGATTATTATGTCCTAAGCCTTGGCTACATTTTATAGATTACCTTTATAGCATCTAAAATCATCAGCTTCCAAGGGTAATGTCGTATATCTCACAGTGTGTTTTTGTGAAGGTACAATGCTAAAGGCATATGCTGCCATATCGGGAGACTGTGCATGCTCACACAAACTGCTGGCACTAGCTTGCACTTCCTCTTGTACTTTTTTTGGTCTCAGTTATTTATGGCTAGTTCAGCACATCTTTACTTCTACCATCTGCTTAGTATCCCAGTTACAGAGCTGAGATTATTTTAATTAGGCTTGTCATAAGTGATTCACTAGTTGCTTAGACAGTCGTAAAGTAATGCCTGAGCTAGTCTACATAATAGATTTTACCCATTTTGACCCTCCATGGCTGTTGCTGGTTTTTTTTTTTCTTTCTGCTTTTAAAAATAGAGCATATATCTCTGTTAAAGATAAATGTGAGCCCAATTCCTTTCTTGGCAATATAGCATTCTCTCCTCTGGGTTGGATTATAATCATTATGTTATAAACTGTGCAAATGACTAATGCTAAATAGCTATTCCCTGCCAACAATTTAAAGGGGTGGATGTTGCTGAATACAAACTGAAGCATGTAGTTTGTTCCACAAAGGATGCACAAACTCAACATGAGCCACATTCAAATGTAAACCACAGGAGACTTATAATCTGTATTTTAAATATGTGTGCACTACTTCTTATTAATATCAACTAACTAGCATGGCCAATCTTAAAAACACAAGCAGATACTTATGCTGGATAGATCTCTGTGAATTGTCAATTATAATATGAGTGAAATTAATATGGACTATGAAGAGAAAGTGGTGGCGTTACAACTAAAAATTAGAAGATTTAAACTGGATTAAGCTGTCAGTTGCAACATAAACTGTGTAAAATACAAACATTTCAACCTCTGGTTTCTTTCTTTCTTTTCTTTTCAATTGAGGTAAAATCCACATAATATGAAGTTAATCCTTTTAAAGTATAAAATTCAGTCCCATTTGCAGTGTTGTACCATCATCTCTGTCTAGTTGTAAAACATTTTATTATCCACAAAGAAGTCTCCATAACCCTTTAAACAGGGTCATTTCCATCAGCTCCTTGCAAACGCTAATCTGCTTTGCCCACTATAGATTTACATATTCTGGATATTTTATATAAATGAAAACACAGAATATGTAATCTTTTGTGTCTGACTTCTTTCACTTAGCATTATGTTTTCAGGATTCATCCTTAACCACGTTGTAACATGCATCCTAAATGAAATACAAAATTCATTTCTTCCTTATGGCTGAATAATATTCCATTGTATAGCTATATTTCATTTTTCATTTATTAATGGACATTTAGATTGTTTCCACTTTTGGCTATGAATATATCTCTATATATCTATATCTATATCTATATCTATATCTATATCTATATCTATATCTAGCTAGCTAGCTAGCTAGCTAGCTAGCTAGCTAGCTAGCTAGCTATGAATATGTGTGCACACATATTTCTTTGAATATTTGTTTTCAGCTCTTTTGGGTTTATACCTAGGACTGGAATTGATGGGTGATATGATAATTATATCTTTAACCTTTTGAGGAACCAGAGTATTTCATTTTTTAAAAATTCATTTATAAAGCTTACATTGTAACTCACAAGCCACTTTTGCATATTTTATCTCATTTAATTGTCATGAAGATCAAGGGGCAAATACAGTTATGCATAGTTTACAGGTGTAGAAACTCAGTTTTAGATGTCAATTTAAGGAATATACACAATATTGGTCAAAATTTCAACAAAATTATTTCTAGAGTTCACTTTACACTATTATTCTAAAATCCTAGAGGAGCCACAAGATTATCTGACACATCCCCTTGTTTTCAATGTATAGAGTGGCACCTCCCAGTTGTCAGTCATGGCTCCATCAGTCCATCTCTTGTTGTTTCTTATAATCTGGAAAAGAAAGAAAAGTACAGCTTATGTCTTAGGTTACCAATGATTGTCTGGCTCTCCTTTGGAGACCTTTTCACATTGTAAACCCTGTTCACTCTTGCCATTGCTTTTGTTTGTTTTTTAAAATTTCAACCCCATCAATTATGATTAACACTTATGCTGAAATTGTATGATGAGACAAAGGAAGGAGGCTGGAAGGCTTAGATCATCTGAATAATAAGAACTAAGAATGGAAAAACCATGGAAAACTAAAATGTATAAACTTCTCATTTAAGATGAGACTTTTAGCAAGCTACACTTAGATTTGTGAGTATTGAAATGGGTGAGGATATAATACGTGTGGCACAAAAACATGAATGAATGGAAAATGTGAAGGGACACAGGGCAGATAATTTCTACAGCTGGCATGGCTTCTGTATTTCACTCAAGTTATTTTCTGCTTTAACTTGATTTTTGGTCCATCTCCCTGCTAAATACTCCGCATTTCAGTTCCCCTCTGAGCCTTTAGGGGAGATTGAAAGTAGCAGTTAAAGCTGGTTATGCCCAATAGTCACGGCAAATTTTGTTTACAAGATGCTCCCTGTTACAGTGTTTGCATTGTCTAAATAACGGGCAATAAAATCTATCAGCTGGAAACCTCCTCTTGTTGTAAATGAACAGACTATTTTAATCAGCACCTTCTGCTGAACAGCCTTTCAAGGGCAGTCCAGCTTTAATATTAAGAAAGCTATCCAAAACCTTCAGATACAACCAATCTGTAAGTATTTATCAAATTAATGGTCATGCATCCAGAACTCTGCTAGACTCTATCATGGATACAAAAGTGCTGTAAAAAATCCATGCTTCTGAGAACTTAACATCTATTTGTGGGGACAGACTAACCCAAGTTTTTTAAAAGGGGAAAGAATTTTTCCATAGTTCTTGGTATAGATGCAATAAGAGATCAAAAGGAGGAAACCATTTGAGTCTAGATCTCAAACACAGTTTCAAAAAAGAGCTAGATCTTGAATTGAGCCTCAAAGAATTTTGAAATTATAAAAGTGTAGGGCAGATGAAAGAGGAGATGGTTAAGGCAACGTGGTTCTCAGGGAAAGAGTTGACTAGGAGTCAGGTGAGTTAACAATTGCAAATAAAAGTGGATGGGAATGTAGGAAACAAAGTTTAAGGAAGGCCTGGCAAGCTATACAGAGTAGTTTAGCTCACTGAGGAAGTCATTGGAGCTTAATGAACTGAGAATAAAATGAGATTGATTTTGCATGTATTAGTGAGGGACACAGTTACAAAATTGTTCAGAGAGGTAATCATGATGCATGAAGATTATAGCCTGCTGTAATCTATGGGTAAAGAGAGAAGAATCTGAATGGGGTAGTGGGAACGGAGTGGAGTAGAAAGGGAAGGAAAGTTACAGTCGGCCTTTAACATGAGTGATGTTCTTAGTTCTTTCCTATTCTTGACCTCATTCGCTGGCTTGTGTAAGGATACATGTTTCCATATTAGAAATGAGGAAATTGAGAAGGTTTATGATTTGCACAAGTAAGATCTAGAAGTGAGATGTTTCCCTTAATCTATTTTACTTCAATTACCTTTACTTTTAGTCTAAGTAAAAGGAAAGACTCCAGCTATTTCCTGTTAGTTTTTTTATACCTTATAAGAGGACTAAACCATAAAATAAAGCTTTCACACTATAGTGATCCTAGTGTTTCTCCCTATAAATTACAACCTTCTATCTAACCCACTTAGGTATGATCTGTCATGCACGTGTATCACAAACAATAGTCATAATTCAAATAACACAATTGTATGTTTACTGTGAAGTTGATAATGGTATTCTAGGTAATCCTACTTCCCCCCATAATGTGGGAAATGTCCCCAACCTCTAATTGTTGCCATCGTTCTTTCATTACCTACAGATAGGGGCCCCTTTTTTTCACCAGGTAGAATGCTTATCAATGCTCATAGTGCCCTCAGTTGCTTTCCTGGCCCATAAGAGTTCTACAGCCATACATTGCTGTCAACTTTCAAATGCTTTTCATCAGTTCTCAAAATCCAAAGATTATATGCAAAATCTTCTCTGGTTTTGATATAGAAAAAGATTTTTGTTTCTTTGGTATCAGCATCTTCTTTCTTTCCTTTATCTTTTTTGTTTGTTTCTATCCTGAATCATCTCTCATCCATTTAAATGTCTCCTATTTTCTTCCCATTCAGTCCTCTAAAAATATTTTTTTCTAAAGCAGCCTGAAACCTGACTCCCTCTGTCTATTATTATACTATAGTTTTATAACTGTGTCAGTGATTTTTAAAAGGCCTCTGTTCTTATAATACTCATATACATTTGCCTTTTTTTTAACAACTTAAAATATCTCTTTGAGGGAAAGATGGTATGCCTATGTCAAATACTTTCTTATGTTGTAATTTGAGATTAAATGAGAAAAACAAAGCCTCTAGCAGTATTGAACATCTTTTGAAAACAACACATGTTTAACAAGTTCAAGCAGTTTCAGTTTTCTTTACTTTTTTTCTTCTTGAAATATTTTTTCCTCATAGTTAACTATTCTGATATACTAACAATGAAAAGAAAAGAAAGATGTTAAGTGCTATGGCCAATAGAACCTCTC
Source organism: Hipposideros armiger (assembly GCF_001890085.2). Lineage (NCBI taxonomy): Eukaryota > Metazoa > Chordata > Mammalia > Chiroptera > Hipposideridae > Hipposideros > Hipposideros armiger. The sequence continues at coordinate 1,095,196 of NW_017731703.1, forward strand.
CACTGTGGAAATAATTTTTGCTTTTAAGAATCAATACTAAAAATGTTCTTGTGAAAACCCTGTGTTTTAGCTGTCACAGAAGATGGTTTTTCTCCATTTTGCATTCTGTTCAGGTTTTTTTTTTTCAATTCTGTTCTAGTTAAAAGCTTGAGAGCCTAATAAAGTTGCTTGTCATACAAAATCTGAGTATACAACTATGGAAAAACTAATTTTATGGAAAAGCATTCTGAAAAAGTATACGTTATTTAAATAAATATAGATATACTGTACCAAATTACACCTTTTTATTTGGACATTAAAATAATACCCTATATGTGTTAAAGTTCAGAGGTCATTATCTATAACATTATCAGTAATTTCTTTTAAATTATAATGACATTGGAATAGTCATAATCACATAATCTCAAGATCCAGGTGCCCATTAAAATTAAATACAAAATGATTTTTTCAAAAATGAATTTTAGTTTAATTTTGTGAGACGCCCTTAGCCAGAGTGATGCCATTTGAGAATCCTTATTAATTTAACAAAAATTATCAGGAAAAATAAAGGAACCATGCCAAATAGAAAGAAATAAGGGCTAGATCTAAATTATTATAGGCAATATTGCTATTTTTAGGGCTTAACAGCTTCCCTAGCAGTTTTCCCCATTGTACAGTCTCACTTATTCCCTTCTAATGATATAGCTTTGCACACATTGCTTTTTCTACAAAATATGTTTTTAGTTTGACTGTTAGTATTGCTTCAGGTATCTGTTACTTCCTCCTCACAGATGCTCTCACGTGCTTTCCAGACTATTATTTGTCAATATTTGTGCTCTGCTAGAGTATTACACTCATGAGGACCAAGAGCAAGTCAGCATCTTGTGCCATATCTTACACACAGTATATTTTCAATAAATATTTGCTGAGTGAGTTTAGGATATAACCAGCACTTTATTATTACTATTATTATTATTATTGTTATTATTATTATTATTTGGCTTCATCTTATCCTATAATTATTTATGAACAGAAGACTGTTGATATCAATGCCCCATTTTACCAATTTGCCTTAATAATAGGCATCATTTTATATTTGGCATCTGAAGTGGACAGAAGGACATGTGTTATAGATACGTTTCCCATGACCATTTTAATGTCCATAACTTTTACAAGCACAATAAAATGTGTCATAGTATATAATATTGAACATGATGTAACTGAATTAATTTACATGGACTAATTTGTTTTATCATCACCTAAGAAACACCTGTCTCTAGACTGCCTGATCAATTTTATTTGTTTTGTTATATTGCCCCATACAATAAGCTTTCAGTTTTCCTTCCCCAGCACATATTTGCCTTTTCCATTAGCATATAAGACCAGTGAGATTGTGAACCCATGTCTTTCTACCAGGGCCCACATAAACTTTGAACGAAACAGGGGCTCAATAATTACAGAAGCAATGAATGACTTTTATTTCATACAAAATAGAGAGCATGGGTCAAAAAGACCATCTGGGACAACTCTTTAAATATGCAGAGGATGCCATTTAGATCAGTAATGAGGTGGATATGCCTGTAAAACGAGAGGCCAAAAATATATTGAAGTGATTATATCATGGGAGAAACGGCATTAGGGGTTACTCTGAAACCATAGCCAAAACTTGCAAACGTTTGAGCCCTCCAGGTTCAGGAGCCTCCTTGGCACAGGTTCAATATACAGCAGGTTATTTGTTCGTTCTATCATTCAACAACTCTTTACTGACCATCCATCATAAGTCATGCGTCATAGTTGTGGGGCTACAACTAATCATTATTGCTGTTAAAAATATAGGTTGATCAAATATTTAATGCACGAATTTCTAAATTCTACAAACTGTAATCATGAGAAACCCACATGCCTTCCAAAAAAACAGAGTGTATTGATGCTGTTCTGGGTTGAATTGCTCATTTGGCCTGACCTGCCTTATTTTGTCAAAGATGCTATGAAAGCTATACCTTGAAGGTCAGAGGTTTCCTTTTATTTAGTCCTCTATTCCCAGGGCCAAACACAAAGCTTGGCATACAAAAGAAGTTCAGAAAATGTAACTTATAAGGATTTTTTTTTTCCCTAGCCCAGGTCAGTTAACCAATTCTCTGTATGGCCTTAAAGAATTCATGTCACTTTCTCGTCCCTGTTACTCCATCTAACAGGTGGGTGTATGTATGTTTCATCTTATGCTCTCCCTTTCTCCTTCCTTCCTTTCTTTCTTTCTTTCTTTCTTTCTTTCTTTCTTTCTTTCTTTCTTTCTTTCTTTCTTTCTTCCTTTCTTTCTTTCTTCTTATCTTCCTTTCTTCCTTCTTTCTGAGGAATAAATAAACTAGATAACGGAATTTGCTTAGTATCATTCCTGGAGCAAGTAAGCACCCAGAAATAATCAACTGTTATTTTGTTAGAAATTATTAAAAATCATTAGATTTTAAAATAAATTTTTCTACTTTCATTATTATTAATAGTTCTTATATTAAAAGATGATTTTGAAAATGAAATTAAACTGTGAAAGTGATTATTCTGAGGCAGGTTGACTCATGCATTTCTGTTTAAAGGCCTGACTTTGAGACATGTTGTTAGCACTCTAAAGGGCACTACTCAATTGAATTCTTCTCCGGGAATCGAAAACATCACTGGTAGTAAGTGAGGCCATTGAGTAGGCTCATTAATTCTGTCAGATGACTATGGAACCATCTGGTGCCTGCCACCAATGATTGACGTGGCAGCAAATACAATCCACCAGGATGATGGCTTCACACTAGTTTCCCAGTTGATATATATTGTCTAGTTTTAACTTTTATAGTAAAAATTTAATCGCACAGTTTACAAGTGCATTTTTTCAACTGCAACAAAAAAAAAAAAAGAAAAAGGAGGAGGGACAGAGATAGCAGATGACACCTTTTATCATTTGTAAAGAAAAGAAAAATAATATTGGCTACATGTTATTTATAAGTACTCATAGACCTTTATTTTAAACTGTGTCAGGATGGAGGCTGATTTAATTACAACCTAATGAAATATACAAAAATAGTAGTAATTAAATTTTATACACTACTTACTGTGTGTCAGGCACACTATAAATCATTTGAACTGTATTATATTGTTTAACCATTTAGACAGCATTCATTAATATATTATCTATACTTTACAGATAAGGAAACTAAGAACCAGGGGAGGAAAAATTTCATAGACCAAATAAAGGGTGAGTAAATTGTGGATATGATATAAAAATCCACGTATCAGCGATGTTCAACTCTCAGATCTTAACTATGACCCTGCATTGGCTCAAAAGAATACATATGCCTGAACATGTGTTATTAAAAGACTATGTATAAGTAATTATTGAGATTTTTTTTCTTTAAAAAAAATCATTGTTCCTAAAAACCTTGAGATATATGAACCTGAAACATGGCTACATAATCAACATATACACTCTTTAATTTGAGTTCACTGGTTTCTCAGATTTATCTTTTTTTTAACACATTTCATTCTTTTTTTGTCAAACTTCCTAATAAGATCAAACTCATGAAAAGAACATGACAGTTCTGACAGGCATCTGTTTACTTCTCAGTTTGTTTCTTTGCTCTGATTCACTGGTTTGAAGAATTCTGGATTTCAGTAGCAAAGGGGCAAATGTGAATAGCACACTAAATTCCCCATCTTTTTAGAACACTTATCATTACACACCCTCAGTGACATTTTCAGGATGTAAAAGAAATCATTCCAGAATCACTGCCTTTTAAGACTCGTACTGGGGGAGTATGATTATTACTGCATGTTGAATATACCAAAGGATCGTTGAGCAATCAAGGAGTTATCATCAGTGCACAATATTATCTCATTCATTACACCAATGAAATAAAAGAGAGAAAAAATGTAAATAGCTGAGGGAGAGGAGAGGGCAATGTAGATTATGAAAAATTGTATAGAAATAAAAATACTGGCTTTTATAAATTCAGAAGCATCTGACAGGTAAATTAATATTTTTCATGATCACTATTTTACATATTCCCAACAGAGTGAAGCACTTTGATAAAAATAACTGGATTTAATGTTTACTCAACTTTTCAATGGAAAAAAAATACAACATTAATAATGACAGGGACCATAGAATTTTATGTAAAGCGTGTTGGTGGGATGACCTGGAATGAGAGCTCAGGAATGAGAACACCATCATCTGTATGTTCAATAACTAAGTGGGTTCTATGTTGTGAAAGCGGATGCTTAGAGAAAGTAAAGTCTTAATTATTTTTGCCCTACTCTATTTACAGAATGTAAAAGCTAGAAAAATTTAAAAACAGAAAACCGTGGTCCCATGAGATAATATGACTTGCTTAAAATTAACTGAGGCAATACCTCATCTTAAATTCAGGCCTTCTACTTTCTATGTTAGCATTTCCCAAAGGCTGATCCATAAATAATTGTCATGCCAAGAGCTCACAGAAGAAAGTGTTTTATGGAACTAGAAATAAAAGCAGGTGTTTCAATTCACAACTTCATTTGAAATTACCATGAACTGCATATATTTATTAGCTACATAGATTAATTGTTTGAATAGGTAAGAAGCTCCCATAGTGTAAATATTAAAAATACATATAAAAATTAACAATGAAAACTTCCCTTTTACTTTTAACTCTATTTGCTTAATTACTGACTTTTCCTTTCATGCTCTACCACAGTTGCTACAGTTGTTAATTTCTTAGGTATTCTCCCAGAATGTTTTTATATAAGAGCAAATATAAATAAATATTTTATTATAACCCCTTTGAACAATTGGTGGCATATAATTCATATATTCTGTACTTTTCCTGTTTTTCAATAAATAGTAGATGTGATAGATTTTTCCATGTTAGTACATGGGCGCTTCCTCATCCTTTTAATAGCAATGTGATGTTCCTTATCATGAAGGTACTGGGCACATATGTTATTTCCAATCTTTTGCTAATACATACAATAGACCATAAATAACTTTGTACAAATCACCATTTGGTATGTGTGTGTATGTCTAAAATAAAAGTTTAAAAGTAGAATATATGGGTTAAATTAGGTGCATTTGTGATTTGTTATCCACAGAGGTTGTACTAATAATATGACAATATTTCTTTCCCTACGGGAACAGAATTGACATAATTTAGGATTTTCTAATCATGGTTTTTTAAAAAGGGGAATATATCTGAGCACTATTTCAACATCCTTTTCTCCTATTAGAATTAAAGTTAAGCAACTTGCCATATCTTTAAGAGTCATTTTTCTTTTCCTTTCTTTTAATTTCCAAGTTAGAAGTTATACTTATTTTCCATTGAGTTATTAATGTTGTTATAAATTTGTAGGTGCTTTTTACATATTAGAGAGAATAGCATTCTGTATTTGATAGAAATTGAGAATATTTTTCAGTTTTTCATTATGTTTTGAATTTTTTTATAACATTTTGCTATGCAAAGTTGTTTTAAAAATGTGGCCATAATTATTTTTTAATGGATGCTGATTTAGAAACATAATTAGAAAGGTCATCCTTATTAATTAAATATTTAATCCATTTGTAATTTGCCTTGGCCTACAATGTGAGCCATATATTAATCTTAATTTTTTGTCCAGATGTCAACCCATTTGTCAGAGCCCAATATAACAAACAGCTCATCTTTTCCTACTGATCTGAGATGACATGTTAATCATATGCTAAATTATCTTGTGTGACTGGGTTTATTTATGGTTTTTATTTTGTTTTATTGGCCTCTCTGTAAGCTTATGCACTAGTAATACTTGGATTTATCCAGTTATTAGAGATGTATGTAAAACACTGATTAAAAACATTGAAGAAGATAAAAATAAATGGAAAGATATTTATGTTTATAGATTAGGAAAATTAATATTGTTAAAATGTCCATATTACCCAAACTGATTTACAGATTTAATGCACCATTATCAAAATTCCAAGGACATTTTTTACAAAAATAGAAAAAAAAATTAAATGTATGTAGAACCATAAAAGACTAAGAATAACCTAATAACCTTGAGCAAAAGAAACAAAACTGGTGGAATCACACTACCTGACTTTAAAATATATAAATAACTCACACAATTCAACAACAACAAAAAAATCCAATTAAAAAATGGGCAGAGGACCTGAACAGATACTTCTTCCAAGAAGACATACAAACAGCCAACAGATACATGAAAAAATGCTCAACTTCACTAGCTATTAGGGAAATATAAATCGAAATCAAAATGAGATACAACCTCACACCTGTTAGGATGGCTATCATCAAGATAAGTAACAAAAACTGTTGGAGAGTCTGTGGGGAAAAAGGAACCCTCATACATTGCTGGTGGGAATGTAAATTGGTACAGCCACTATGGAGGAACTTATGGAGGTTCCTCAAAATTTAAAAATAGAATTACCATATGACCCAGGAATCCCTCCTCTGAGTATCTATCCTTGAAATTTGAAAACATTTATCTATAAAGATACATGTACCCCAATGTTCATTGCAGCATTATTTATAGTGGCCAAGACATGGAAACAACCAAAGTGTCCTTCTATAGAGGATTGAATAGAGAAGATATTGTACATATACACAATGGAATACTACTCTGCCATAAGAAAAGATGAAATACTGCCATTTGTGACAGCATGATGGATCTTGAGATTATCATGCTAAGTGAAATAAGTCAGACATAAAAAAGTCAAGAACCATATGACTTTACTTATGTGTGGGCTATAAAACTGAAAGCAACAAAGGAACAAGACCAACACACGAACAAAAACTCATAGACACAGACAACAGTTTGGTGGTTACCAGAGTGTAAGGTGGGAAGAGAGGATGGTAGAAGAGGGAAAAGGGGTTCAAATAAATGGTGATGGAAGGAGAACCTACTCTGAACACACAATTTAATATATAGATGATATGTTGTAGAAATGTACACTTGAAACCTACATAATTTTCCTAACCAATGTCATCCCAACAAATTTGATAAATAAAAATAAAATAAAGAAAAGCTGAAAAGAATAAAATAAAATAAAATATACAACAAAACTATAGTTATCAAAACAGCATGATACTGGCATAAAAAGAGACACATAGACCAATGGAACACAATAGAGACCCCAGGAATAAATACAGTCAATTGCTCTTTGACAAATGTGCCCAGATTATACAATGGGGAAAAGACAGTGTTTTCCATAAATATTACTGAGAAAACTGGATTTCTGTATGTGGAAGAACTAAATTGGACCCTTTCTCATACCATATACAAAAATCAATGCAAAATGGATTAAAAATTTAAATGGAAGACCTGAAACTCTAAAACTACTAGAAGAAAACATAAGGGAAAAGCTTCTTGACAGTCATCTGGGTAATGAATTTTTGGATCTGACCCTAGAAGCACAGGCAACTAAAGCAAAAATAAACAAATGGAATTTTAATAAATTAAAAGGTGTCTGCACAGCAAAGAGATCAATCAACAGAGTGTAGAGTCAGTCTATGGTATGGGAGAAAATATTTGCAAACCATACATCTAATAAGGGGTTGGTATCCAAAATATATATGGAGCTCAAATTACTCAACTGCAAAAAAACAAATTAAAAAATGGCCAAATGACCTGAATGGACATTTCTCGAAAGAAGACATAAATGACCAACAGGTATATGGAAAAACAAAAAAAAGCTCAACATCACTAATTATTAGGGAAATCAAAACTACAATCAGATATTTGCATCTTGAACCTATTAGAATGGATATCATCAAAAAGACAAGAAATAACAATTGCTGACTACAATGTGAAGAAAAGGGAACCTTTTTACACTGTTGGTGGAAATGTAAATTGGCACAGTCATTAAGGAAACAGTATGGAAATTCCTCAAAAAAACATTAAAAAAATAGAACTACTTTATGACCCAGCAATCCGACTTCTGGGTGTATGTACAAAAGAAGTAAAATCTTAATAATGCAGAGATAGATGCACCCCCATGTTAGTAGCATATTATTCACAATAGCCATGATGTGGACTCAACCTAATTGTCTATTGACAAATGCATGGATAAAGGTGTGGTATGTATATGAAATGGAATATTTTTCAGCCATAGCAAGCAAAAAATCCTGTCATTTTTGACAGTATGGATGAACTTGGAGGACATTATGCTAAGTGAAATAAGCCAGGAACAGGAAGCCAAATACTAAGTGATCTCACTTGTACGTGGAATTTTAAAAAGTCATACTCATAGAAACAGAAAGTGGAATGGTGGTTGCTGAGGGTTGGGGTTAGGGGAAGTAAGGAGATGTTGGTCAAAGGATACAATGTTTCAGTTTTGCAGGATGAATACATTTTGGAGATCTAATGTACAACATGAGAACAATAGTTAATAATATTGTATTGTGTACTTGAAACTTGGGAGAATAGATTGTCTTTTCTCATGACACAAAAGAAATATATAAATAGAAATGTGAGATGATGGATATGTTAATTAGCTTCATTTTGAACTAAATAATTTTTCCAGTATATTGTACATGAAACTTATTAATTGATGTATATTGATTTTGCACATCAATGTCTTATAATATTCTTTTATGTTTGTATTAGTTTTTTTAGTTAATTCTCTTGGGTCTTTCAAGTATATAATTGTATCATCTTCAAATGTAGATAGACTTATCAACTAGTTTATTTTTTTTCTAAGTTTTTATTTTCTGTGCTGACTAGTACCAAAGTAAAATATTTAATAATAGCAATGAGAGTGAGCATTTGTCATTCATTTTTTTGCATAAATAGATATGCCTCCAAATGTTAAGCATTATGGTGGCCTTGAGGCTGAGACTGATATATTTTATAAAGTGGAAGAAGTAACTGTAGATTCATTTTATTTATTGTTTTTATTCAAAATGTTGTTAAATTTTCAGTCCCTATACAGATATGTGTTTTTTCTTATAAATATTAATATTTTAAATTATATTAATATTGGAACATTCCTGAATTCCTGGTGGGAATAAACCTTACCTATTCATAAGGGCTATCTGTTATAATAAGCTTTCAGTTTCTGTATATTAATACTACCCTAGGAAACTTCACATAACTATCATAAATAAAAATGTTCTATCATTTCATTTTTTGGTACAGATATAGTCAGGTTTTTGTATCAATGTTATACTCATCTTTACAGTATTTGTCAATATTTCTCCTCTGTTATAATTTAACTGTTTCGTGTAAGCTTTTAGTTGATAGAAAAACTCAATTTAGTAAAATATTACATTTTTTGTTTTATCATTAATAGATGTTTACTCTGACTTCATTGACAATCAAAATGCTTCAGCTTTTCCAATACATTTCAAACTTTTTTTGAAAGCATGAAATTTGTCTTATCAAATGGCACCATGAAAAATCATTCCGTTTTTACACACACTGTAACTGAATTGTCAAAGGAGAGAATGAGGGAGATGCATGAATTCATTTAATATTCATCATGATAGATAGCAAAAGAAGAGGGCATTTAATAATTAAATTATAAAATAAAAGAAAATAGCTCTGAACTTCATCACTGAAAAGACCAAGTAGATACTTCAATCAAGTGGTCTAGTCAGTGGCTTGAAAGTTAAATTATCATTCAAAACTCAGGTTTCTCATTCTTCAAGTTTTAACCAATAAAAGCACATAACATAAGTAATATATGTCCCCAGCAGTTTGGGAACACAGTGAATTATTGACTAATTTCCTCTTGAAAAATCTGGAGGGTATATCCCAAGCTGGCTAGCTGCATTTACAGAGTATTTCCATCAGCCTTTCCTCTATGGACTGGCCAAAGAATATGTGTTTTCTGGTGACATATTTCAGAGAGAGCTGGTATGGAATCATCTTAAGAACAAACCAAGATGAGAGAAGAAGCCAAGTATACTCCATTTATGTGTCTTCAGTCTTCCTGCATGAGGAAAAAATGTGAGGCTTCAACTTCAAATATGTTCAGAGATATGATTATTATTCATGTTTAGAAATTTTACTTTCTGTAAAGCAGAAGTTTTACCCAAAATGATCAAAATTTTTGAAACTAGTGCAGATTTTAATCCAAAAAAATGGGAAGAATCAGTTTCAATGAGCAAGTTTAGAGGGAAAGTGAGTTTTATGATAATGAAAGAGGCAGCAGGCATTATGATTATACCGCATGGATCCTAACTGACAAATTTTGTGGTTGCAATGTTTAACATCTTCCACAATTTTCTCCATTTATTAGAAGCTGGACATTTAAAAACAAAATAGACAAACAAAAACACTTTGTATGTATGTATACATATATATTGTTTTCATACCAATGATTGGAATTTACTCTTCCATTAATAAGAGTACATCAATCTGTTGTCCATAGTTGTAATACTACACAAGATTTATGCTAATTAAGATATTTTTCTTCTTATATAAAAAAAAGACTCCTATAAAGGAAGAAAATAATCACTCAGAACAAAATTTAAAGCTCTTCAAAATAATTACATTTCACTTACATTTGAAATTAAAATGGCAGATGTTATTCCTTCACACTGATAGATGCCACAGAATGTGCTAATCTACAAAGGCTCCTCCTTATACAACATATATATGAAAAAAACGTGTTTCAAACACACAGTCTGTTTCAGAAAAACAAACAAAACACTTTGTTTCATATATATATATATGTGTGTGTGTATACACATATATACATGTATACATATGTACACAAGTATGTACACACACACATATTTATTAAGTTTGCCTTTTGGGTTTTCCACATAGTTCTTCTATAAGCAATTAATTATAATATTCCTCTAGATGCCAATCTCCAATTTCCCAAGTACTGGAAAAGTGCTGTTGAACTGTGTGTTCTTGCCATGGCAATAGATTGTTTCCTTGGGCATGATGTAGCAAGTACTTATCGTTGGGCTTTAAGAGATCATTTGTACTCTATACAGACTTAACTTCCTCAGATCTTTATCAAGGAAGAAATGTAAAGAAGTGTAAGCTATAGAATGAGATGTTTATAAATCAGAATATGCTTTAGTTATTTCTACATAAAAACATACTTTGGTAATGAAGAATGCAAATCTCTGTTCTATGTCATTTTATGAAGCTACTTCTGTCCATGCCAAGTATCTCAAAATGAGAAAATATATCTAATCAGTTATGTCTCTTGGCAAGAACAGTGATAATTGGAGTCAGGAGCAGGTCACTGAGAAGAGATTGATCCATTCTTTGAAGGGGATAGGATAACGGTGCTGGTATGGCCATGATGTTCAAGGACTTGGATTCCAGTAGGGAACTTATACCAATAAAAATATTATTGTTTCAATGCACAGCAAAACTCTACATTAAAATTATCATTGATGAAGACTTCAATAGAGCTGTTTCCTTACTTACTTCATTTAAAAAAATAAAAAAATATCAATAGGTTTTTTTCAAAGATTTTTTTTAATTGGGGAATTGGGGGGATGGGAACAGTGCTGGGGAATTTGGGGAAGGGGAACAGACAAGTTGCTGTCATTTTGTTCTTCAGTCTAGTTGTGGAGGATGTTGCTTCACTGGCCCAAGTAGGCACCATCATTGCACTCTTCCCAGGTGAGGCAGATCAGTCACCAGCTTCTGGACGGCTGCTCACAGCGGCTGCTCGCTGCTCACGCTGGCTGCTGGTTACACACGGTATCCCATGGCAACACACTGCCACAGGGGCTGCAGCCTCAGCCATCGCCAGCGACACAAGGCAACCCAGCTCCAGGTTGAGCTGTTGTTCAGCATCTTAGCTGTGGAGGGCAGTGTCACTGGCCCTCATATGTGGGATCTGAACTGGGGCCCTCTGGCGTCCCAAGCCAGTTCTTAACCATCGCACCACTCAGCCGGCCCTCAATGGTTTTACTGAATACAACAGAGGATAAGGCAGGATAGATAGCATTATTGATGAAAGTTTTAAATATTTAAATCAATGAAACAAGCAATACTCTCACACATGTTGACATAGTGTAACTAGTTCTACAATTTGTAAAGCATTCTCAGCATTATCTATCATAACTTCAATGGACTTACTATTTGACTCAGAAAGTGTACTTTTTACTCTATATAATATAGATTCAATCACACATATTTATGAAGAAGTAAGCTTAAGACAATTCATTCCAGAATTTTTATGAAAGCAAAAGATTAGAAAACCCTAAATGTCATTATGTAAAGCTAAATAAATTATGGTTATTTATAATAGAGAATACTGTCATATGGCCATGATGGGATGGGGGAAGACATCTCACTGTGCACTGATATAGGACAAACTTTAAGATATTCCATTAAATCGAAATGAGGAAAAAGCTGAATTGAATATAACACTGTTTGTATGAAAACCACAAAATGTGACCAATATAACCTATCCATATTTAGTATATGAGTCTATCTCAGCAAAGAATCCCAAATACCTAACTGTCCTCTGTTCAGAGTAACTCAGACTGGGAAATGAACTAGAAAGTGAGAGAGGCACAGGAAAAAAAAAAAAAAAGATGAGTGGATCACATTCTGGAGGGAGCAGGCAAGCGTCAAGTCCTGTCTGACTTGTGAGAACTGAAATGTTGGTCCTCTGGGTAAACACCCAGAAAAGAGAGCCTTTTGTTCAGGCATCTAGTTTTTGTTTACACTGGCCTTAATAGATATATATTTAGCCTGATTCCTTTCTCTTTTCAGCAGGATTATAAAGATCCTCTGGAAGTATATATAAATCCTTTTAATTATCTCTTGTATTAAGAAGGAAAAGGAAAATTGCCCAAACCCAGTTTTTCTTCAGCAGTGTTCTTTATCTATATTCACTGCAATCTTGCTAGGAGATTATCTCAGTGTGATGGAATACACATCTGGTGCCTGGTGTGGTATCGATTCACTGACAGAAGTTGAGAAGAGCACTGTTGCATGGTTTGCTCTGACACTGCCCATCCTGATATTTTAACATGACAATTAAAGTTAATGTTCTCTGATTATTATTTTGTCCCTTCAAAGTTGACCAGATTAATATTTAAAGAAAATTAGTTTCTCAAGGGTCATGTAAACAAACATTAGGATTGCTGTGATAAATGCAAATATCTAACTCCATTGAATTTGTCACTAGATCCACTTTTACTTCCTTTGATATGATGCAATATTGGAGAGCCCCTCTTTTTTTCAACGCTGTTTCTTTGCCACACAAAATTGATTGCATGACTGACCCAAACTTTAAAGTGGTATTTGCTTCAATTTCCAGATGGATGGACAATTTAAATACTGAATAACTCACTCATCAGGATTCCCTTCGTTTTCCTAATGGATAGAATGTGAGCCTTTTCATTTGCCAGTTTTCTGTTGCTCTCCCACCCAAATCTTTGATCTACAACATCCGTTGGCATTTCTAAATCTAGGGGATGGCTAAATATAATGGATGTTGGATTGGATGGATGGAGCTTACCACCAGAGTTTAGGATGAGATGCTTGGGTTTAGCCTACATGCCTTGGCCTACTTTAGTGGGTTGTGGTTCTAATGACAATTCAGTTTTCAGATATTTAACACTGTTATTTTGGTCTGCTTGGTTTATGCGGCACTGCTGGCATTCCATTGTTGCTTGCTCGTGCTGCCTAAGGACAGAGATGTACCACCTGGTATATCTTGGTGGAGGATGGGAGTCTTTGGTCAGTGGGAATGAAGACACTTTCCTGGCTGGATGCTTGTCATGACAGGATCACCCCTGTCTGTTGGAGATGGAGAGTGGTCCCAAGAATGCTTGTTTTCTTGTGATATGATCTCCTTCTAGGTTCTCCCGACCTACCCCAACCTCTCCCCATTAGGATTCCTGGTGTTTTTAGACCATGTAGAGAGGTCTCAGGACCAGGACTGGCAAGAAAAGAGAGTGTTTATTTTTAGTGGATCAATATCCCTTGCTGCTTCTACCAAGTCTAACTTGGTGTTTTAGGCCCAGCTCCCATTCAGTCCAGGAGAAGAATGAGCCTACCTGGAATGCCTTCTGTTCCTAGTTCAGGTGTTGGGGAACACCCGGGTTTAATCACCTTCTTCTCTTGACAGGAGGATATAAGATACAGTGGTGCTGTGTTCCTCTAATCCTGGGTTCCCAAACTCGTTTGCTTTCAGAGATCTTATTTGTTGTCTCTCTCACTATTTCTGGGGTTTTAATTGTATGTAGCAGTGAGGATCTGGGAGAATTGGGTCTCTGGCATCTTGTTCTACAACTGAGGTTTCACTAAACATTAAGCCACACAGTAAGTTTTATAGTTTCCTTTTATGGATGCTCCTGAGATTCCTGCCTTGGAATGTAATTACATGGAGCATTAAAAAGAAACTTCCAAGGATATTGGACATCACGGTATTACTGACATCTATAAAAGATGGGGACGTTTCTTTGAGGCAACTGAAAATGTTTTGTTCTTTTAGGGAAGTCTACAAAGGTGAAGATGAAGTTAAAAAGCTATTAACTTCCATAAGTTAAGATATACACATTTATCCTGAACTTCTGAAACAATTTCCTAAGAAAATAGTAATATTTGCCTGAACGTTGACATCCCTGTAGTAAAGATACCACCTATTTATGTTGTTAACCAAACTTATGATCTTTTAACTTTTATCTTTTAATTCTTCAGAATCACAAATTATTTTTTAATGAAAGAGTTCCTAATCACTTAATTAAAAATTACTTTTCCTGTCTAGACATTTTTCAGTCAAGTAGAATAGTCAATAAAGTAAAATAGTCAATTAACTACCAAAAGTGTTCATTTATTGGGAGCCTTGTTCAGAGAACCACACACTCAAAGGAAATCATTCAGTACATAAATGGACAAAAGGTATGCTTTGTTTCAAAATGTTTATCTTTGAGACACTGAAAATGTTTTGCTATTTTGCAAATGAGCCAGGTTGTTTTTCATAGTCAGCTTTTTATCCTGGCATTTTATCTACTTCAAGCAGAAGGTGTTAGTATTGTTTTACATAACACACCAGAAAGTTTACGATAAATGTGAGAGAGAGATGCAGGGGAGGCTGACATAGTTTCCAAAAGAAGCAACTATAAAGAGACTGGCTTCTGTGTGGAATTACTGAAATAAAGATGCTAAGTGTGATGATAAAAAAATATATATTGCAAATGTGTCAAGAAAATTTAATACTGTTTTCATACCTAAAATGAGAATATTATAAATTTGAATCTACAAAACAACAATAGTCAGAAAAGAATTTTAAAACTAGCCTTGTAAAATGGCATAAATCAAATTTGGCAAATATCATCCTATTGTCTTCATACTTAAATAACTCATTTCTTACATATTTCATGATTTCCTTTAACTTTTCTATTTCTAGATAGCTTTACTTCAGCCTGTTGCATCCTTATGACTAATTCTATTCAAATATTTACGTCACAAGACCCCAGGAAAGGGGAAGTGAATTCATATTTAATGATCATCTACTATGTACCAGAGATTGAACTCACCACTTTATTCCTTCTCCTCCTCCTCCATCATTATTATTCACATTTTGCAATTGCTAATGATGAATCTCAGAGAGGTTACTTAATGACTGATTGACTTCACAACTAAAAATCAAAACTTTCACATGACAATGTAGCTGTGTCTATTTCCAAGACAACGTTTTTTTCCATTAAGCCATGATAATTTCCATTATGTTTGACCCCAAATCACATCACTAACCATTTTCATGGTCTTCAAAATAATTTTCTGTCCCTGTTAACTGTTAAGTAATGAACATCTAAGTATTTGTGGGATTTCCCTGTTTGTAAGTGGTATGTACTTGTGATAGTAGAGTCTGACATTAGTGCGTGCTTGTCTTCCATTTAGTTATTCATTTAACAAACATGTGTTAAACTTCTTCTAAATCACAGACATCATGCTGGGGATATAAGAAAATACATATTAGCTCCACCCCAGCAGATTTTACTATGTATTATTACAGATGAGTTTATAGTATACAAATAATATTATTATTCAAGAAACACTCTAGTAAGAGAAATAAGAATATTATTTGAGCACTAAGAAAGAAAAAAAAACAATAATATTTCCTGGCATATAGATCAGAAAAAATGGAGAATTTAACATCTGGCTTGAGCTTTGAGAGATGAATATGCATAGAAGACAGGGAAAAGTTGAGCCAGGCAGATGGGGAAAGACAAGCAAAGACATCCAGCGTTAAATTACATGATGTATTCCAGACATGGCGAGTGTCTTGTTTCTCCTAGGGCTGGGGAAGCACAAGAGAAAGTGAGAAAGGACAGACTGGGGAGATAAGCTATGGACACATTATAAAGGACTTTGTGTGTCCATTGAATTATGATGCCTACAGAGGGAGCCTTTGAAGGATATTAAGCATAAAAAATATCATAATCACAAGCATAGGCCCCTATTCTCATACACAGTAGCTTACAATGAGTTAGCAAATGTTTTCCTTTACAAAATAAATTAGTGAAGTAGTAAGGCTATCCCTTTAAGTCTTCTCTCCCACTCTTGTATTCAGATATGCTTTCTTATGTAGTAGAATAAAAGATTAAACTAGGTGTTGCATATGACTAGCAGTGTATTTTATCAAATCAAAACTTATTATTTGGGATCCTAGACGATGTGCCTCATATACACATGACCAAAATATTACTGTGGGAAAAAAGAAAAATATAAGAACCAATACAGTAGAATAGTGAAGGTGTGAAACAGTAAATCAGAGGAGCCCAATGATTTTCATTAATAAATATGGTTTCCTGTACTTTATTTCTACCTCAGTTCTGAAGTCCTCTCCCTCTCCATGGCAACCAGAGGAGCCAGCTCTTCAGGGCTGAAGAAGGGAACAAAGCGGTCAAGTTCCTGACTCTTGCCACCAGCGTAGCAAGTACCATTTGACACCAGTGCAGTGTCATGGAGCTACTTGGCAGTGACTCAAACCCGCAGACTGCCCAGTCTCCATCTGTGGATTTCCCTTGAACACCCTACATTGCCTGTGTCTAGAATATGTATAAATTGTCCTTCCCATGCCTTCAGCATAAGACAATCCTCTCTACTGTTAGTGGACAATCATTCTTCATCTGGGACACTGGTCAGTTCCCCCATGTGGCCACTCCAAATGAATTATCAGTACTACCTCCTACCCTCCCTCAATTCTAGCTAAAACAGTGGATCTTGGACCTATGTCAATGAACTAAACGTGTGAAAGGTGTCACTTGGACCTGTCTGAGGTGATGCTAGAGAAAATAAGTTCAAAATCTTTTACTGAGCCCCAATAAGTGGGCTCATCTAGCCCCCTAACCATCCCAACCCCAGAACTCTACAACTATTTAAAATTGCTTTTTATATGACTGTGGGTTTCATTCTGCCCCTGAGCTTTCAATTCCACAACATTCATACAACTGTTGTGTGTCATGGCCTGGAGCTCTTTTGTAGTGGAGAGAAGGAACCATGGTAGTACTTGAAGGGGCTTTTTTTTTTTTTTGGTTTTTAAACCCATGTATATTTTATTAGCATTTTTACAAGTAAATAGCTAGTAATTAGCAGGTAAAACTTTGGAGTGAAGCTGCAAGGTCCATTAGATACATAACAGAAATCAATTTCCTGATATAGTAAGTGATTGGCTTGTTATGGCACATTGATCTCTGGAATGTTTCTCAAGAAAAATGTGCAAGTTATTTACATTACTGGTGTTTTAATGATGCTGTGTAAATAAAGGCATTCATTTTGGAGCAATGAGGTGGAATAAACTTTTAAAGGATAAGCCCTTTTTCACCTTGATGAATAAGATTAAGTCATGGATGATTAGAGTTGAGAGGGACCATACGGATCCTATGGGGCAGTCTGTCAGCTCATAAGAATAGACACTGATGTAGAGAATATAGTAAAATGGTTAGGAGCATGAACTGTAAAACTAGACTATCAAGACTATTTCAATTTTATCCCAAACTAAATATCTGTAGAGCACTGAGCAAATGGCTTAACCTAAATTTTTGTTCTTTATAATGGGGATCATTAATGACAGTATGTAATTATTAAAGCAACTTTAGGATTGCCAGATAAACTATAAAATGTCAAATTACATTTGAATTCAGATAAATAGCAAGTGTTTAGTATAAGTGTATCCCAAATATTGCACGGGACCTCTTCGTAATGATAATAATTATATATATATATAAAATTTTCAGATGTAACTGGGAATTCACTGATTCATTTTCTAAATCTGGTAGCCTGTGAGGGCTTTGTGAAACAATGCATATGAAGTTCTTAAGGAAAAGTGTTAGGAATGCAACCATACTGAATTCAATGAATGATATTTGTGTTATATTTTTAGTTACCTATCTGTAAGGATGAGGAATAGATCATAGTCTAGATTCATTGCTTTCCATAAGGCCACACTACTGTTCTAGTACCTCTTTTATAAATTATCTTTCACCTAGATTAAACTTAACAAATTCCGGGCCGGCTGAGTGGTGCATTGGTTAGGAACTGGCTTGGGATGCCAGAGGGCCCCGGTTAGGATCCCACATGTGAGGGCCAGTGACACTGCCCTCCACAGCTAAGATGCTGAATGGCAGCTCAACCTGGAGCTGGGCTACCCTGAGTCGCCGGCAACGGTGTAGGCTGCAGCCCCTGTGGCAGTGGGTTGCCATGGGCTACCATGTAGCCAGCAGCCAGTGTGAGTGGCCAGCAGCCACAGTGAGTGGCCGTCCAGAAGCCGGCGACTGATCTGCCTTGCCCAGGAAGAGTGCAAAGATGGTGCCAACGTGGGCCAGTGAAGCCACATCCTCCACAACTAGACTGAAGAACAAAATGATAGCAACTTGTCTGTTCGCCTTCCCCCAATTCCCCAGCACTGTTCCCATCCCCCCAACTCCCCAATAAAAATCTTAAAAAAAAAATAACAAATTTCTATATACTCAGAACCTTTTCTTGACCTGTAATCTGTATGAGACTATGAAGAACAGAGACATTTTCATGGCAAACAGATTTGAACAGAATAATTAAATACAAGTGATGTACACCAACACACCCACAAAATTCTAAACTGTTTCGAGTCCTGGAAATGACTGTTGGTTTATATGTTTTAAGAAGCTTATTGCCTGAGATTATTTTTGCCATAGTCATTACTCACCATTTATTAGTGTGGGTAAACAAACTTGATTACATGGACTACACCCTAGTTCCTCATTTTAGATTATCCTCAACCCCAATGCTTCAGCCCTTCCAGCATTATTGTATAGTAAAGAAGATGGTAGAAAAGAAATTTTGAGGGGCAGGGGAAGAGAAAGAGATGTGTGTTCTACCCTCCACACCACACAGTCCGTTAATAACCATAGAAAAATACAAGTGAAAAAGACTGACACTTGCCCAGGAAAACACTGCTCTGTTTGTTCTTATTCTGGCATGAACTGGAGTTCCAGGAAATCTTGTGTCTGGGGAACGACATGGAGTTTCTGACCTACATGTCAATGTCACGAACTCATTCACTTATCTTGCACGTGTTGTTCGGGGGTCAGGAAGAAGCTGCAGTGTTTTATTTAACCTGAGTGTCTAAGTTACCCTGGGTGCTCTGAATTAGGGGGAGAAAAGTGCTAATTTCTGTGCAGTGTCTGGGGTATAGTAAGTGGTCAATATATATTAGCTCCCTTTATTTTATATTTTGGAGAGGAAATTCATGGAAAACATCCTATTACATTAAATTTTTACAATATTTCATCTAATATTTATTGAACATGTATTGTATTCTAGACTATTAGCTGTGTTTGTGTAGGTATTATTTCTTGTTACCACAAAATTCTTCTAGTGAATATTGTTTATCCTATTTCTATATGAGAAAATCAAGAATTGGCTGTATAAATAACCAGGCCAATATGGTTCAGTAAAAATTGGCAAAGCCAGATTCCAGTATGGAACTATCCCACTTCAAAGTCCATCCTTTTCCAGTCTACCACCCAGTACTAACCTTATTTTTGCAGACTATTTTAAATTTTTAAAAGTTACTTTAACTCTGATGCATAACTCAGAGAAAAGGAAGATTTTGATAATCTAGTAAAACGCAAAACCAATCCTTATAAATGAGTTTTTGATTCCATAATCCATGGATTTTCAATGGCATGCACACAATACTTCTCATGATGTTGGATGCCTTACTTACTTGGTTGGCTTCACAGAAAACCAATGAAAAGACAAAATAATGGCTAAGTGTTCATAGCGATAATTTATTTTATAGAATTAAGCAACAAAGTTGCATGTTATATAAGTAATACATATGTGCCACAAATTTCATACTAATTGTCATAATGATTCATGTATTTCTAAATAAAATCTACCTAAAAATATAAAATTTGGGAGAAAAATGCAAATGTTTTTATTAGACCACCTATTTACATATAAAAATTAACAACAATTTTTTGTCCCTTTTATAGATTTAACAATTAAAAAAACACATAATTTTGTTATAATTCAAAATATGTGGGTTTTTTTAGCAATATTGACAAATGATTCATTTAAATTCATCAACTTAAATTTTTGTATTCATATCCTTAATACAATGAATATATAATTTTAATTAGAGTTAAAAATATTTAAAGGACATTATCAAATAAATTTAAATGTGAACATAGATATATATGGGACAATATCTAGAGAAATTACTGATGTATTCTTTTTACTTTTTAAAAAATTATAAAATTTATGGGATGATACTGGTTAGTAAAGTAAAATTATAGGTTTCAAGAGTACAGTTCTATAATCCATGTTCTATATATTGCATTGTGTGTTCACCACCCAGAGTCAGTTCTCCTTCCATCATCATATACTTGACCCTCTTTACCCTCATCTACCATCTCCCTCCCCCCTTACCCTCTGGAAACCAGTAAACTGTACTGATACACTCTTTGAGTTGAATAATTATACCAAGTAGCTATTTTTACTGATAATCTCTATAAAATTGACAATTTTATCATCCTCAAATAATGGTGTAAGTGTTACAGGGCTGGTACAACCTTATTTCATTCAACTCTAACATTACACAGAATAAGGATAATAAAAGATTTGTCATAAGCTAGGAAATAGTAATATGATTTTATTCATTTACTTATATAAGTATCATATATATAAAGAGAAAAAAGCTGATATATTTATTTTTACTTTTATGGTTGAATTTATTTTTAAAATTATGATGATTTTTTACCAATGACTGATAAAAATGGCCATATTCTGGTCCATGAAGTGTTTTATTGAGTGAAACTTTATGCAGACACCAATTGGCGAGTTAAGCATTGAAAGAGTGCTTGGGCATTCCCATTACCAATACACCTGTCCTACCGTCTTTGTCATAGCTACCTTCTTCCCTTAGATCTGAGTATGAAATCTAATTCTCTTCCCGGGAAAATTGTTCCACTGAAAGGTTCATGAGTGACAAACAAAAACAAACACAGCAGCAATCTTCCAAGGGGGTTGTCTCTATTTCTTCAGAGCTAGAAAGAGAGATTTCATGAAGAAAACTTTAACAAGCAGGACAAAGATGTTAAAAACATGGTCACAAATCAAGAATCCTTCACAATGGAAGAAACAAGCATGAAACATCAAATATACACACATACATGAAATAGAGCATTTCTGTTTAAAGTTGAAGCTAGACCATTCTTACTATTTTCTTGAGACTTCTGTCCACTACACAGAATAGATCACAGAGACCTTTAGATGGCTGTTCACATCCAATATTACTGGTGGGTGCAGTAGAGGGCTCTTACTTCATTAGGAGTTCTCTACACTATTTAATCCACTCTATGCATTCCTGATTCTTTTTTCTCTGCAACATTAAGTAATTTTAACTCTAAGGGAATTGTAGGAAGTGGTTTAGGGGGTGGCACAGAATGTCTTCCATCCTTCATTTCATTGTTACTATTATATTTGGCATATGTCAATGGAAGGAAAAGCTAAAGAGCCTATTGAGCAGTGAATAATTCCACTACTGAGATATTGAAATTGTCTGACTTCTTTTCTTTCCTTCTCTTTTCATCCTCTGAACCTTTAGTATTCGGGGGAAAAAAATTCTTCAAGAATAAATTTACTTGAATAAGTTATAAGCTGGGAACAACTTAACTTATAAAATAGTCTTTAGGTACTTGATGCCATCTTATTATTTATCTCAAGAACTAAACAATAGTAATGTTATTCTCTTCTATTGAGCAATTCAGTGATAAAACAACAGTGTATAAATATAAAGGAGAACACATTATGTTTTATTAAACTTTTTTTTAACTTTTATTCTGCTTTTAAATTGCCAAACAAAATCTAATAAGATATGCAGGTAAAATAACTCCAATAGTTTGGGTGCGTTTATCTTTGAATTCAGTTTAGCTTAGTGGTACCCTGACCTGGGAAGGATGCAATCCTATCCTAGGAGCTCAAGCCCTAACCTAAGTATCCTTCCATGACTTTCAGACGTTGTTGGAGATTGGTGAGCATCTGCACTTCCTGTCATCACCAGCCTCCATACACCTCCACCAGCATTTAAGAGATCTCTTATCTTTACCCTTTTCATTTCTAAGGTGCTTCGTGTCCTGTTACCACAGAAATAGAAAAGAAGTAGGTGTCAATAATGCTGTCTCTATAGAAACAGGAGGCATTGAATTAGACTCCCTGGTTTTGTCCCTTGTCTTATGTTGTGAATTTTTGAAGAGCCAAATGATATGCTTCTAGTGTGTATTCTTTTACATAAAATTTCATAAAATGTGTTTGTGTATTTTACCCTCTCTACTTTTAATTCTAAAAGTATTACTATTTTTGTTTGTTTGTTTTTAATCAGAGGTTACCTGTCAAATTTAGCGTTCTGTGTTTCACATTAATTTAAAAAAATTATTTTCTGAAAATATAAAGAAACTCTGAAACATGCTGCACTAATAATAAAATGTGAGTGAATGATAGTATTTTCCATATCAATAAATTTTTTTATTCAAATGCCACTTGTAGCTACTTGCTGCCCTATAACTTTCCCAAATAAGCTACTGTTTGGTTTTTGTCTTCCTAGTGCTTATATTTCAGCTGCAAGCAACACATTTAGGATTCCGGTTAGTGTGCCTGGGTTCAGAGATCTTATTCAGGCTTAAAACACAATTTGGTCTACACTCAGAGTTGTACCTTCAGGCTACAGACATAGCCATAATAAGATAACCACATATGTGTAATGCCATTTGTGCTCAAGGTTCTGTACATAATCTTCCTCTCTTTGTTTTTTCCTACCTTCCTTTCTTCCTCTCTCTTCCACCTCTCCCCTTACACACACACACACACACACACACACACACACACACACATTTAAACTTCAGAAAAACCCGTGGAGTAGGCATTCTTGACCTGTTTTATACACAACGCTCAAAGTGATTGAGCACATACCCAACAAACACACAGCTAGTGTGTGATAGTGCTAGGATTTGTTCATTTATTTATTCAATAATCAATATTTATTGAGCATTTGTTGCTCACCAATCTGCTTCACTTTTGGAATACACTAAGGAACAAAATAAAACAGACAAAGATCTCTGCCCTCACAGAGAATAAATTCTCACACAGGTACATAAGTAATAAGCTATAAACATAAGTTACAAAAATGTATTGGAAGGAGAGACGTATTATGGGAAACAAAATATCAGAGTGAGATGGCTGGATGTGAGTTTGCAGAGGAGCAAGGAGTAGAACTAAATGGGGAAGTCAAGGTCGTAGTCACTGAGACATTGAGATGTGAGCCCACCTGCAGGAGACCTAGCTGACTGCAGAGACCATTGGCTTTCTTTCATTACAGCCACTTCCCTAATAAACATTAGTATGTTCCTGCTCAAAGTCTAATACAGTTAACTGGAGGTCAAATTGATAATAATAGATAATGAAACAATGCATTTTCTGGCGGATTGGTTGATACTTTTTCAATTAAATTTTTGAAAACTATGGGGGAGGAAAACTTATTCCTAAACATTAGAGAGATGTAGAAGGATTGTCTAACCTTTCTCAAACCCTGACATTAAAAATTTAGTGTGACAATATAATCCTGAAAAATTATAATTTCTCCATGGGAATTTTGGAAAGAATTCACTTTTCCTCAAGACATTATGTGGCAAAGTCACCATACATTCACTGGTTTTACTTTCCAACTGCGTTTTGGTATTTCTTTGCACACTGCCAATGATGGCAAACTTTCTGTCTGTCTCAGTGATTCTCTCTGTCCTCCCCAAACTCTCCAGGTCAAATGCTATATTTGTATTCCATTAGCACTG
>NW_017731703.1:1123481-1130020 GCF_001890085.2 Hipposideros armiger
GGCCCTGATTGTATTCTTTAAGAAAGGCCTATTAGCAAGCACACGGAGCCTCAGTTGTCCCCATCCCAGCTCTTAAAAATTGTCCTTTTCTCAGTATAGTTGAGCTCAGACCGTTCTACCCTGTCTCTCCTCTTGCAATATTCTTAAATAAAGTCGCCCCTGTCTTTTGTATTTTTATTTTTTTACTACCCAGGCCTATGTACTTTGCATGAATGGTTCACATAAGTAACTAAAAATACATGTTCTTATTTGCCTGTTAAGGTTTCAGTAAGGGAGCCACCTCATTGTGCTTAAGCCAGAGCAGACCTTCCAGAATTGTTTGCTGAGAAATGATTAAGTGCTTCTAGGCGTGGTCAATTTTGTAATGTGATAACCAAGGAAGGTCATGTCAAATGAACGTCTCAGGTATGTTCAATTAATAGTAATATTTACGATCAGTTCCTCATTGTCCTGGATTTTAGATTTTTAACTATATAGAAGACTGAGCTTGCAATATCTTTGTTTATAAGTTAATACAAATTCAAAAGTGTTTAATGAATCCGATTCCATGACTAAACATTTTATACCTTGAATTAAAAATAAAATGCCTCAATGTTTTCCTGTTCTTTCTTATGATTTCCAGTCATTACAACTCTTAAGCTTTATCTGTTGTGCCATTTGTTTTCATCTGGGAACAGTTAAGGGCCTCTATCTATTTCTCTTCATAAGCACAGAATTTGAAAACAAACCGTTAGACTACTCCACCCTGAATAGGTTGAAAACAAAGTACTTCTTTTCATGCATTTAATAGTTTTCCAGATCAGAACAAAAAGGTAGATCTCAGTACCTGCTTTGTAAAACCCTTCTGTTTCAGTCTTGAACAGTCTCTTTGTGTTCAACCCTTTATACCACAGACTAAATCCACTTAGAGTAGTTTGCAACAAATGGAGTCAGAAGGATTTGCCTTAGAAAGTCTAAAACAAGGCATGGGTTTTCTTTTATTCTTATGAAGCAAGACATTTATAATCCTCTTGAAAACGATTTTTGTAAAGATGCCTATTCCCTCATAGTAGTACTACTTTACTTACATATTTATTTGATTGTAATTTAACTAACAAAATAGTTCATGATTATTTCCGGCTCTGAAATTTCTCTGATTGAGGCGGAGCAGAATTTTACCTCATTCATGTCAGGAAATGGCATCAGAAATGAACTTGAAACAAAAAGAGAAAACACTTTTTAGGTTGAAACATCTACTTGGTAAACATTTTCTCAAGGGAGATGAGAAGTCACTGAAATACTTTCAATTACCTTCATTTGATGTAGATGTTTTGGTGAGAACTTATGTTATCATTTTAATTTGTTGTAATTACACAGGGCTTTTCACCTTTATTTTCCAGTAGTATTGTGATTTGATGCCTTTAAAGTTTGAATGAATCTTCATTTATACTGACAGATACTAGAGTAGTGGGGACAAAATGCCATTTCAAGAAAGGCAGTATCCTCCTTTGAGAATTATGCTGTTTGGGGACACTCTTTCCTGGACACAGTGCTTGCACAAGGTACGATTCTATGTTCCTTTCTGAAAAGCAAAGTTTGAATTGAGAGAATAAATCTGTATAATATATAAAAGTATTTTAACTTCCTAGGTGAAGATCATTATAATGTCAAATGATTTTGCCTCTTCTGACTCAGCTTCTACATGTGAGAAAAACATCTGTGTGTAAGAAACCAGCTAAAGAGAAAAGTGGCTAATAAGGAACATTTGTGGAAAACTAGAGCTGCTAACTCTGAAGCAATGATATACTATTATTTTTACCTTTCCCCACCCCCCCACCTCAGCCCTTCAGGCAGTTTTCTTCAACACCATTCTCTGGTATTTAGGGAAATAAATAGAGCCCTGTTTACAATTGGGCTGAGTGCTTTAGAGAGAGTGATAACACCTTATTTGAGGTTAGTATGGCTCTGAGTTAAAGGTGCTAAGCCAAACCAGGATAGATTTTAAGCAGGAAAATACTCTCTGGAGGTTTGTGAAACACATGGGGAGAGGATTGAACTTTCAATCTTCACGCGAGTAGAGCTCTTGGAAACTAGTAAGTGGCTACTAAATGGAGTGGCAGCCTTGACTGAAAGCCAGAACACGATAGCACCTAAGATTGTAGAATAAAAAATGATGTGTTAGTCTGTAAAAATATTAACTGAAAGTGTTCATTTGGTCCTCAACATATATGAGGCAGTGGTATCATAATCACCTGCTTATCCACCATGATTTATGAAAATTGAAGCATTAAGAGAGAAAGGTAGATAAGGGGAAGATCACAAAGAATAAGGCTGAAGAGGGGTCTACGTGAAGGCCAATGACTCTGGAGTAAAAACAAAACAAAACAAAAGAAGAGCTAAAACGTCCACCCCTGAAAGGAAGAAAAAGTTATCAAATCTAGACAACGCTACCCATTGTCTTAGCCCCACGACTTTTTATTACAACTGACCTCAGCTACTCTTCCTCATATGAGTTTAGCAAGCCTTGCATATCAGCCTGATATGTTGCCTTTCAATTAGAGGATTTTGACTGATCTTTTTGTTTGTATGTTTTTTGGTAAAGGATCTTCAAAAGTCAATTACTGATGTGGAAAGTCCTTGAGAACCCATCAGTATATACCACTATCCACTTATTAATCATTCAAAGTTGTTCTACAGTTAGAACTTCAGGCAAAGAGAGACAGGCATTCAATAAGGCCATAAAAGTCCTGTCAATGCAAATAAAGAATATCCCTAAAAGCATGCTGGGTATTCAGCTTAAATCTAGACAATTTATCCTAATTACATTATAGTAAAGATAGAAGAATGAAGAAAAGTCTATATTTAACTCCAACCTATTTATATTCTAATTAGCTCCCTTAAGATATTAGTATTTAATTGGTGTGATATTAATTATGTGTTGTCAACATAAGGAGTCAACATATTTTAATATTCCAGATTTAGAATTTCTTACTGAGTACTGTTTTTTGCAACTGAAAGAATACATGTTTATTTATTTATTTATTNCCTTATTCAGACATCCTTTTTATGTTGGATCAATCTAAGAATCAAGCTTTCATTATATAACCTCCTTAGTGTTGTTACTTCATGACTTACACGTATACAATTGTATCATATTGATTTGTCCATATCTACTGAAGGAAATAGCGCTTTAGTAAAGGTTCAGATATAATTGCAATAACATTAATGGTAAAATCACTCCCATATACTTCTGAATATATTGTCTATGAAAGCTAATCATTCAGATTTTTCAATCACACTTTAGAAGTAGTAAACCAATTTCTTACAATATTGCAATTATGGAAGTACTATTTTTAACTATTCTACTTTAATATGCATATTAACTTTTATTATTATTGAGAAATAATGTATTATTGAGAAACAATGTTTTAACATTTTTAATTAATAATACCCAATTTTCAGACAAAAACAACTTCATATACACATGATAGACTTAAGCTAATTGAGCCTTTTAATTTATGACCCAACAGAAGTCATTTTATCTGATGTGACTGCAACATCTGTAGTTGGTTGAGCATTAAAAAAAACCAAATAAATTAATAAAAGAAACACCAATTAAAACAGGAAACCTTTTTTTTAGTTATACAATAAGCATAAAATTATAAGTATAAAAGTGCATGTATTAACTACTTTTTAGTATGGGTAAAAACATAGAAGGTTACTGGAAAGTACCTACTAGAAGCCAGAATTCCATGCTTAACTGACATCTGCCAATACGTTTTTAGATACAGGAGGGAAGTTTTTACGACATGTCAATAAAGCATAGGGCATAGAAGAGAGATTCTATTCTATTAATAATAACTAAATACAGTTTAAACTAGAAATTTTTCAATTGATAGCTATACAATTTCTGGCAGAAAATGTTTCAACATTAAAACCCTGATGTGCTGTAGCCAGGAATTGAGCTTATTAGTATAACATATTAAGATGACAGCTATGATTTTGCCCAATGGATGATCAGTTTTTGGCTCATACTTCTTGTATAATACACTTTCCTTACAATTTGCTTCATAATTACAGCAGGAGGAGGGTGAGCAGAAAAACAAAATAAAAGTTGCCCTGTGCTATACAACACCTAGAGACAGCAAAATTCTGCAGCAGATATCAGTGACTATATTGGATACAGCGAACCTGTATAATTTCTGGGAAATTAAGAATAGAAATAGGAAAAACATAAACAATAGATCATTTTTTTTCACTTGAAATGTGAACCTTTGCCCCTGTGAGCCTACTTCTTTACAAGGCAAAAAGTCACTTTCAGATAAAACATACCAGGCCCAAAACAGCATGCAACACAGAAAATGCAACACAGAAAATGGTGAGCTAAACCTATACCAGAAATAGAGGAATTTAGACAGAACAAGAACAGAAAAAAATTTCTTAAAATAAAAACAATTAACTAGCTACAATTTTACAATCCCCAAGGAATAGGAAGGTTACTAATGGAGCAATAAAAGGTTAGCAGTGGAATCCTATTGCACTACATTTGTAGTTTCTAACATACATATTTATTTTTAAGTTGACTGGCTTGTAAACTGCATATAACTCTCATTATGTAAAATGTGCTTGGTTATTTTGAATTAATCCACTTGTAACTTTATAAAAAGCCTAAAGCTAAAAAAACTCCATTGATTACAAATGAGGTTCCCATCAGTACCACAACATCCAGGCTAGGGCATGGAGGGACTTTGAAGTTTGAGGAGAGATGGGAAAATGAGCATTCCACAAAGCTTATCAAAATATGGTTGGGAAACACATGCTGTCTTATGATTTTTGCCTTGCATATTTTCACATAGGACGCCACATACAGAGTCAAGTTGTATCAATAAATAAACCTCAGTTTCCTCATCTATATAATGGATATATTATAGAAACCGCAGTAAATGATTGAGGGTCCTGTACTATTTAGTATTTCTTTCTGAACAAAAATATCCTAAATTTGGATAATAAATTATATGGTAACTCTATAATTATGAGAAATAAAACACTTTCAAATGGCCCTTAGTTTAAAATGTCTTCTTCTCATAGAAATTAAATGGATATGCACTAATGAATTTCCTTTTTCTGTATTGAAACACGGCCAAGATCCAAACACAAAGAATATTTTATTACTTATGTATTTAAATGTTTAGTAGCACTATGTGCATCACCTACCCACAAGCAGCTTATAGCCTAATGGGTAGTTAGCCATTTGTCACTGTCATTTATCAGGAAAGGTTTCCATAACTACGAAAAGAAGTAACACTTCTTATACATCTGGCCTGTTCTAGTCAAACTGTACTGCAGCACTTTAGACTATGCTCACAATAGCAATAATAGAGTTACATAGCATTTGTCTTGAGGATGAATTGCTTCAATTATTTCATTCTGAGAAACAATGAGAGTCATTCTGGTGATATTAGGGCAGTTACAAAAAATACCATTTTCACTCTTCAGACTATTTCGCTGATCATAGAGGACTTCTCATAATGTGATTTAACTCATATGATCCTAAAGGCTTAATGCTTTTCTTTTTTTAGAATATCTAGTCACTTTTCTTTGTACCTCATTTACGAGCTCAATGTCCTATAATGAGATATATGTCCTAACATGCCTCACAAAAGGAAACGGCATGTGTATATAGTGATTTTTTTATTACAATATTTTGAGTGAGTTAGTGTTGTCTAACTTACTCTATATTGAAAAACCTTCTATGGAGATTCGTGTCTTCAACAGTTCCTACAATAGGGCTAAACATCAATGTGGGCCACAATAAACGTATTTCTGTATCTTTCTTTCATCAAAAACAGAAGGGTAATCTGTAAAAAGTAGTAGATGGACAATATATGTTTTCAGTGGTTTCTGTAGGCCCAGTCTACTAAGCACTATAATATGCCCAAAATATATTTTGTGGAGTCTTTACTTGTATGTGATCTGTGCAATATAAATGTTCATTTTGATATCCATTCCTATGCTAAGCAAAACTGCTATTTTCAGGCCTCTACTGATGGTAGAGATGAATAGATACTTGAAAGTAAATCAAAATGAACAAACACATGGTTTGGCCGCAGACAGATATCTTTAGTTAAAATTACTCATGTGATTTGCATTAATCATTTGAATTCAGTTTAGAAAGAGTCATTTTATTTTCTCTCAACCAATTTTTATTGTCTCTCCACTGACCACGATGAGTTTAATGTTCCCTTCAGCTTCACTAAACTTTATACAGATATCTTCCTGATTCTAGGGTCCCCGTTTTCTTAACAGCATTTACTTTAGAAAACGTATAATGGTAAATTGTTTCCCTGCCCCTTTGAGATCTAAATATTTTTAAAAGCTTTTTGATTGTATTCTTTTTTTTTTTTAAGATTTTTATTGGTGAATTGGGGGGATGGGAACAGTGCTGGGGAATTGGGGGAAGGGGGACAGACAAGTTGCTGTTGTTTTGTTCTTCAGTCTAGTTGTGGAGGACGTTGCTTCACTGGCCCAAGTTGGCACCATCATTGCGCTCTTCCCGGGTG